>NC_057390.1:16345353-16461137 GCF_019320065.1 Cervus canadensis | reverse complement strand
TTTCTGGAACTCTTCTTGCTTTTTCAATGATCCAGTGGATGTTGGCAATTTGATCTCTGGTTCCTCTGCCTTTTCTAAAACCAGCTTGAACATCTGGAAGTTCACAGTTCACGTATTGCTGAAGCCTGGCTTGGAGAATTTTGAGCATTACTTTACAAGTGTGTGAGATGACTGCAATTGTGAGGTAGTTTGAGCATTCTTTGGCATTCCCTTTCTTTGGGATTGGAATGAAAACTGACCTTTTCCAGTCCTGTGGCCACTGCTCAGTTTTCCAAATTTGCTGGCATATTGAGTGCAGCACTTTCACAGCATCATCTTTCATCATTTGAAATAGCTCAACTGGAATTCCATCACCTCCACTAGCTTTGTTTTTAGTGATGCTTTCTAAGGCCCACTTGACTTCACATTCCAGGATGTCTGGCTCTAGGTGAGTGATCACACAATTGTGACTATCTGGGTCGTGAAGATCTTTTTTGAATAGTTCTTCTGTGTATTCTTGCCACCTCTCCTTAATATCTTCTGCTTCTGTTAGGTCCATACCATTTCTGTCCTTTATCAAGCCCATCTTTGCATGAAATGTTCCCTTCGTATCTCTAATTTTCTTGAAGTGATCTCTAGTCTTTCCCATTCTGTTGTTTTCCTCTATTTCTTTGCATTGATTGCTGAGGAAAGTTTTCTTATCTCTCCTTGCTATTCTTTGGAACTCTGCATTCAGATGGGAATATCTTTCCTTTTCTCCTTTGCTTTTTGCTTCTCTTCTTTTCACAGCTATTTGTAAGGCCTCCTCAGACAGCCATTTTGGTTTTTTGCATTTCTTTTCCATGGGGATGTTCTTGATACCTGTCTCCTGTACAATGTTATGAACCTCCAGCCATAGTTCATCACGCACTCTGTCTATCAGATCTAGTCCCTTATCTATTTCTCACTTCCACTGTATAGTTGTAAGGGATTTGATTTAGGTCATACCTGAATGGTCTAGTGGTTTTCCCTACTTTCTTCAATTTAAGTCTGAATTTGGTAATAATGAGTTCATGATCTGAGCCACAGTCAGCTCCCGATCTTGTTTTTGCTGACTGTATAGAGCTTCTCCATCTTTGGCTGCAAAGAATATAATCAACCTGATTTCGGTGTTGACTATCTGGTGATGTCCATGTGTAGAGTCTTCTCTTGTGTTGTGGGAAGAGGGTGTTTGCTATGACCAGTGCATTCTCTTGGCAAAACGCTATTAGCCTTTGCCCTGCTTCATTCCATACTCCAAGGCCAAATTTGTTTGTTACTCCAGGTGAAGTGTCAAGAGTTCATCAAATCTGAATAGGGAGGCAGAAAGAAAATCCTAACCCCTAAGTCTGACAGCATGGAAAAATATACGTAGAGAATTCAGAAGAAACAATAATGGGGAAGTGGGTGTCTTAGTCATTAGTTCAGACTGCTATGATCTACAGACTGGACGGCTTAAATGGCAAATACTTATTTGCTGCAGGCCAAGGGACTAAGTCCAAGTGTGGTGAGATCCAGTATCGGGGGAGAACCCACTTTCTAGTTTGCAGACAGCTGTCGTATTATTGTATCATCACATGCAAAGAGTAGAAAGGGAGAAAGCAAGCTCTCCTAATAAGGGCATTAATCCACTCATGAAGTCTCCAACTTCATGACATAATTGCTTACCAAAGGCCTTACCTTCCAGTATCACTGTTTTGGGGGTTGAGACTTCAACATATGAATTTCACAGGGACACAAACATTGATTACATTGGGTGACAGATCTGCTCATTGTATTTAATAATTAGAAATACCCTGATCACAGATGCTCACTGAGAACAGAGGACCATAGTAAATAAAACCGTTATGTCCAGCTGACCCAGAGCAGGGACACTATTATCCCAGGCAGAACCTGAGAACTGAGGACTGATAGCAAGTGATATCTGAAAGAAATGCCCAATCAGGCTTCATGGACAGTATATTCTCCTGAAACACAGGGTTAAACATTTCTATCTAGCTCCATAAAAACAGTTTCAAGATTCATAGTGAATAGGCAAAAATGATTATTTGGTTTCACTTAAATTCACTCATGGTAAGAAGACTGAGAATATTGTTTAAGGCAATGGGAAAAAGAATCCTCTGCTTCTAAATGATTAAATTCTACTTTAATACTCCTTTGTTCACCAATAACCAAGTTTCTGATTTAAAATTTGTGATTTTACATGCAAATATTATTGAATTGTGTGATAGGTTTAATTTTTTTAATAATGCTTTTTTAAATGTCTAAATTAAAAAGAAAAATCACAAGGCCCATTTGGCCATATTCCCGGAAATGAAATGGTCTTATCAAACAGTGCTTATGTATACCACCACCACCCCACCACTCCCAGCTTCCCTTTAATTCAGAAGTTACATTTCCACCTACTTTTGTTAATTATAGGTATGAGGTACACATTACCATGTAATTTCGAGTGTAAGTAATTCTACCTTTTTATGAGCAAAATATGTAAAACATTATGCTAAAACAGAGATTAGCCATATTTATGATGAGTAAACATGTGAATTTACCTTAATCAGTATGCCTGAATCCCTGTTCCTCTCTCTCATATTAGAAATAGAGAATAATATAAAATTGCATCTAATTAGTTGCAGAATTTTTGCCTAATCTTGTCTTTTACAATTTCTCAGTCAGATTACTCCCTCCTTCCCTCTTCACCCACACACTCTTATCTCATAAGTTTTACTTTATTTAATACTAAGTTTAGTATGTGACAGGTATCAGCATGATAAGACACTAAGTATATAAAAAATAAAAAAGAACAAAACACATATACATATACATGCCTCAAGAAGCATAATTCTATAGAAAATATATTCAAATTAAAGTAGTTTGTGCATTAGTTATTTATTTTCTTGACAACAAATAACTGAGTGTCTAGTACAGTATCTATCAGTGTGCTGGAGATGGGGTAAAAAAGAACAATCATTGTCTATGACATCATGGTGCTTATGAACTAGTTGGAGTGATGGTGATAGACAACAAATACATAAAAAATAATGTGTGTTAAGATTGAGTGAAGCTTCATGAAGGTAAGTAGTATGCTCTATAAACAAGTGAGAGAGCCACTCCAAGATGGAAATCAAAAGGATCAGAAAGGGACAAAATCTAAAGAAAATCAGGAGAGCCAAGAGAAAAGAGATAGTTATATATTCAAAATTGAGGCTCAAGAAAAAGGAGAAGCTGGGAGATTCTTATTTTTAAGGATCATTCATTAAGAAAGTTTCATTGGAACCTTGAAAGTGTATGAGAGAAAACAATGTGTAAGTCTTCCTAGGTAATAATTATAAGCCAGAAATACAGAAAATTAAATACAAATCTAAGGCTATAGTCTACATTTGGAGGCAGGGAAGACAAGGCTACTAAGGGATACATTAAAACATCGAAAGAAGAAGGAGATTCAGAATACTAATGTTCCACGAAATCCAGTAGGGAACTTTGACAACACAATGGATTCAGAGTTTAAGTGGACAATGATGTCTTTGGAGAGAAGAGTTATAACTGATAAACAGATATAGAATTCAGTTTCAAGCTTTAGCAAGAGGAAAAGGAAATTTTTTCCCCTCTATATTCACTTCTTCCATTCAACAAGGGAAAAGTCACTGCACTAATTGTTCATATTCAGAGTTATGATCTGATCATCTCTATTGATAGGCAGACTCATTCTACTTCAAAGTTTTAATCTCTTCCATTCCATAAATTAAGATCATCCACTTGAATGAGTGTTCCCTCTTAAGAAATGGCTATTTTTCTTCTCCTCATAAACAGAAACTACATAAAATAAATTATCACCACTCAAGACTCAAAGGATAGCTATTATTAAAATTGAGGTTTATGGAGGCAATGAAGGGTTCTGTTTCTCTTTGAGCCTAAGCTATTTGCTCTACCACAGTTGATTAAAAGATATAAGAAATCATGATTAAGAGTGATCAGCCAGGTATTAACTTGCTGTTTTGCATTTTTATTTATGCAATACATTTAGTCAACTCAGGATCTATGAATATCCACAAGATTTGAAGGTTCCTGAGTCAAACACTGTCAAAATATTACCAAAACTTCAAAATATAGAATAAGTAATAAGCAACTAGAGATTCTGAAAGTACACTATTCCATTATTGAGTATATGGCATTTTTATTTCAAGAATTTCTAGTTTGTTCTATTTATACTTTATATTTCTCTACTTAGACTTCCTAATTTTTAATTTAGTGTGAGCATGTTTTCCTTTATGACCTTTAGTATAGTTATCAAAAATAAAAAAGTGTGCTCAGTCACGTTCAATCCTTTGTGACCCCATGGACTGTAGCCACTAGACTCCTCTGTCCATGAGGTTTTCCAGGCAAGAATATTGAAGTAGGTTGCCATTTTCTTCTCCAGGAAATATTCCTAATCAATTGATCCCAGGGATCAAACCCGTCTCCTGTGGTTCCTGCAATGTAGGTGTATTCTTTACCACTGAGCCCAGGGAAACCCTACAGTTATCATAGCTTCTTTAAAATTGCTTATTGTTACATTTGGGTTATTCCAGAGTTGATCTGTTAGTTTCAGGTTGGTAAATTGTAGAGACTAGATTGTGTTATATTCCTCTGGAGAACATTGCCTTTTTGTTTTAATTTGGTTTTTGCTTTGTAGTTCCCTTGGCATACTTAAACAGAAAACTCTGTCTCTTGCTTAACATCTCAAATCTTAGTTCAGATCTTTTGTCCTTAGCTAGCTTACTTGTGCTTTGTCTTTTCCATCCATATATCAAGGGTCAGCCAAAGATTTGGACAGAGTTTATATACAAAACTTGGATCTTCTTCTTTCTGGCTCTCTCCTTTCCAGGATGCCCCTGTCACTTTTCAGCTATAGTGATTGCTTTGAACTCTTCTAATTCTTCAGGTTAACTGCCTCAAACATCTCCAAATTAAGGTAATTTCGAGATTCTTCATTATTGTGACAATGATATTCTGAACCCAACATAATTTAACTGACCTCATTTAAACATAGTTCTTAAGAAAGCTTCTCATTAGTACAAAACATAATGAGACTATTATCTCCCTTATCCTAGACAGAATATTTTACTTCATGGTGCTCAATTCATATTTTAGTAGCCATTGGCTCCTTTTAAGCTTCAGATTAATTAAAATCTAATTACAGAAAAATATTCAAAAATAAAATGGCCATTCAAGAAGTAATTAATCAGATAAAATCAAGTAAATGAAAAGATCTCAGCAAGTTGTCATATTTTCTACAAATGGAACATTTTCTACATGAGTAATGGAGACATCATCATTCCCTACAAACACAATTTATAACATCAAATTTCTGGTAGGGAGACGTCCATTACAGACTTCAACGGTACGTTGTATTTCGTGATGCATATCTTAGTCTCCCTATTAACTCATTACCAGAGATGGAAAAGATCAACTTGAAGAACAAACCTTCCTAAGATACTTTTTGAAGCCAGGTATTTTAGAGCAGCTTCACCACATACTCACAATCAATTATATGCTGCTGCTAAGTCGCTTCAGTCGTGTCCGACTCTGTACGACCCCATAGATGGCAGCCCACCAGGCTCCTCTGTCCCTGGGATTCTCCAGGCAAGAACACTGGAGTGCATTGCCATTTCCTTCTCCAATGCATGCATGCATGCTAAGTCGCTTCAGTTGTGTCCTACTCTGTGTGACCCTATGGACAGCAGGCCACCAGGCTCCTCTGTCCACGGGATTCTCTAGGCAAGAATACTGGAATGGGTTGCCATTTCTTTCTCCAATTATATGCTATCTTACATAATCCTCTAATGGTTGGTGAGGGGGGGTGGAATTCCATTCTGATTTGAATTTATCTTTTTCCATTAAGTTTTATTTGCCAATATAAGTGTAACATGAATACACTTCACCCTAAAAGAGGGCAATATTCAGTAAGTGTAGGACAAATTTTACAATTACTTACATCACTTTCAAGAAATGCACCTATGTCTAATTCTGATAACATAAGGAGCACATAAAATAACTGTTCTCTATATAAAGGACACAGCACTCTTCATTACAAATTCTAGTAAATTATGAAACTTAGAAAGTTCAGATTTGTATATGTCAGGTTGGTTACCTTTTCACTTTTTATCCATCTCAGACTAAATAATTCCTATCCTTCCATCTTTTTCTAACATTATATTTTAATCTTCTCAGCATGTCTGATGTGCTTAGTTGCTCAATCGTGTCTAACTTTTTGTGACATGGACTGTAGCCCACCAGGCTCCTCTGTCCATAAGTATTCTTCAGGCAAGAATACTGGAGTGGGCTGCCATGACCTTCTCCAGGTATCTTCCCAACCCTGGGATCAAACCCAGGTCTCCAGCAAAGCAGGCAGATTCTTTACCATTTGAGCCACTGGGGAAGACCCTTCATAGAATGCCTCATGTCTAAATTTCTTAAATATTTAGCATTATGGTGTCAAAGTGGGCACAGGGCTCCAATAACAGGTGTTTGGTAAGTGCTGGCTTTTCTAAGAGAATGATCACTCTGGGCTTACATAGTATTCTGGAGCCCATGAATCCCAATGTTAGGTTCACTTGTAAATTAAAGGAATGCAAGAATTTCTATTTCTTCTAGTAGGAAGGAAGATCAATGAAAATATTTTACAATCATTTTGCTTCCTTAACTGGCTGAAGTAAAATATTTGCCTTGACAATATTTATAAGAAGCAACATCATTTCAGAAAATTTATATGCAAACGTAAACATTCCTAAGATAGGTCCATATGCCTAAAGCACCGAACATTTGCACACTGATTTTAGACTATTGCAAACTAATCTTACATTTTGATCATCATGTAGCAACTCTTATGATAGATATAGGAGAGGAAAAAAACCCAATAAGTCATTCTAATAAATTATGAGAAATATATGTTTTATTCACTAAAAGAAAAATACTATTTTTGTACATATAAAATATTATTTGGGAAGCACTTAGGATAAAACCAATTATGTAGAGCCAAAAAAATAAGGTTGGAAAATAAGAAAAAAAGAATAAATAAAATATATATTTTTGCCTATCATGTCTAAGCTGAGTCTATCAACAAGTAATAATCTAACTGAGAAAATAAATTATTGTTTTAATAAGACACAGTCACTGACTTGAGTGGCCAAATTTGACTGTCTATGACCCAGTGTGGCAATGATTAAACAAAACCTCTTTCCCTACTTCATGAGAACTTGGCCTTTGAATTAGTCTCTATTTTGTTTCTCTAAGGACCAGATAAAGGTAGAATGCCAACTCTGTCATAACACAATACTGATTGTGGTAAAATGATCCCTGATTGATAGACCTCATCTGGACTGGGAGGAATTGCAAAGAAGCACTACTCATTCCTGATGAGTACATCCCATGCCCACACATGACCTGGGTTTCTCTAAGAATGATGACTGTTATGTCCAGACATGGTTCTTTAATTGTCCCTGGAAGCAATGCCCACGGAGATAAAATGAAATATTTAGATTCTTCTGGAACATGAGACGTCTAAGTAAGGGAGGCTCTGGCGCTTATCCAACATGAATCTCATTTCCTTGTACCTGAGCTATAATCTAGCAGGAGGTAACTCCCAGCTGGCTACATGAAATGTTACAAGGACTCCTATAGAAATATCTAACTTTGCTCTGTTATCTAGATATGGTTCCTTTCTTACATCTTCTTTATTAGACTGATGTCAAATATGGTCTATGGTAGTCTTGTGGTCTGCATGCTTATTTACGCAAACTTTAAAAGACATACACATTTAATCACTGCACATTGGAATATGTTATAGATATAATTTGCTCAGGATGTCAGCTTTAAATAAATATGCCATATAAAAATGTCTGACACATATTTTCTCTATGTTTGTACAAGTTATCATCAGTGACATACAAACTGTGGGTTCACTGTCTTTAGAGAAAAGAAATATAAACAATATCAGCTAAAACTGGCTCTCTCTTTATGATGACCACACATCTACAAATTCTAAACCATGTCAAGGATAAACTATTCTTCCCCAGAGAGGCAAACTGTTTCCCACTTCCATTGTACACACTATGAATACATCATTCAGCTTTCAAGGGGATATATGTGTTTGTGTGTATATGTGTGTGTGTGTGTTAGTTGTTCAGTCATATCTGACTCTTTGTGACCCCATGGATGTAGCCTGCCTGGCTCCTCTGTCCATGGAATTCTCCAGGCAAGAATATGGAGTGGGTAGCCACTGCCTTCTCCAGGGGATCTTCCCAACCCATGGATCAAACCCAGGTTTCCTGCATTTGCAAGCAGATTCTTTACCATCTGAGCCACCAGGGAAGCCCATATATACATATTCAAGGTGTAGGTACGCTTGCCAAGGTGTTAGGAACCAGAAGAATGATTATTAGCAGAGCTATTTCTGTCTTATAACTGCATATTTTCTCCTTTTATCTATTTTCGTGAGCAGGTCCCCAGCAGTCTAAACAACTAGTAAAATACCAGGAATCATCCACAACTACCACCAAGATCTTTAATACCAGAACTTTACAGGTGAGGTGAGCCAGGGAAGAAAAGAGGCAGTGTGGCTTCAGCAGGTGTTCACAAATCAACTTAGGCCCAAGTGGGGTGAGACTATTCTATGTCTACAATATGTCTTGGCCTATGTGTGCATGCTAAGTCACTTCAGTCATGTCCAACTCTTTGCGACTCTATGTAGCCCACCAGGCTCCTCTGTCCACGGGATTCTCCAGGCAAGAATACTGGAATGGGTTACCGTGACCTCTTCCAGGGGATCTTCCTGATGCAGAGATTTAACTTCTGTCTCTTACATCTCCTGTATTGGCAGGTCGGTTCTTTACCACTAATGTCACCTGGGAAGCCCTTAGCTTTTAATTTAAAAAATTGTAAGAAAACTGTACAAATGTTAAGTAATCCAAAAGTTACTGTAGCTAGGTATGGAGAGTCATGGTATAAAGGTAAAGTTCTGAGACCTTTAACTGAAGTATCTTTTTTCTGCCATTAGAGGTCTAATTCATGAACTCCCTTTGATTCTAGTGTATTGATATAGAAGCAAAATCAAAACAACATATCTTAAAGGAGGAGGATCCACTCAAAAACTTAGAAAAGAAAAACACAGATGTTTGTCTTTAAAATAAAAAATTTCTTTATGTCTACCCAGATCAGTTTGACCAGTCTGCCAGTGAGATCTAAATTACATGTTCACTATCTTTTACTGTAGGCTAATGTCTATGAAATTCAGTGGCGCTTGGTCTAATGATCTCAAGAACTCTTCTCGGCTCTCAAAGTTTATGCCTTTAATTGTTGACTACGAGTAGAACCTAAAAAAATTAAAATTCATTAGTAAATTCATCCTTATTCTTAGAAAACACACATCACATATAATGCCATAGTAAGGCCCCTGAAGGATAGTCAGAATATTGAAAGAGAGTGTTTCAGAAAGACTAAGTCAAAGCAGGATATTGTGGTTGAGGAAGGAATCCTCTGGACTCATTCTATCCCTTCTCAGACTTCTAGGTCACTCTAAGGAAGCACCAAGGGTGTAATATCTGGCCAATGTGCCATCCAGCCACTCTTCGGCTTCCAGAGTTGTCCCCTAACACAGGCATATGCATTCTTGACTGAGTGACTTCCTTTCAGCCAACTAGCTCAGAACCTCACTGAGCCTTTTCTCTCCATTCTTATGGCTGCCCATTCTCCTGAAAGATGCTTCTCCATCCTATTCTCCAGCGACCAACCCTTAGTTTTAGATTCTTTCTCATTTCTTGTCCCTCTTAATGCTATTGTCCAAGATCTTTCTTCTTTATTCTCCTCAATACCCTCGTGCTGAGTTGATATATCTGCAGTTGGTCCTAGAGGACAAACAAGAGAAGAGAGTTCTATTAAAAATCCTTAATAAAAGGCCAGTTAGTTCCTCCAAAATATTTACATAGGAAAAACTGTCTATTTAACTGACTTGGTGAGGAAAAAATTATGTTTGCTTAACGGGGGAAACAGCCTAATGCATTTCCACTGCCTAATAAAGGATTAATGGCACACCTAGTGCGGAAGTGCCTCTTAAAAGCCTCAACCTGTGCCTGTAAACTTTAAATTGCTGTTTTCAAGAATCCCCTTCCTGCTGAGCTGCTGTTGCTCCCTTCTCTGAAGCTTCCCTGATCTATTATGACCCGCTGCGTGCTTCTAATTTTCCTGAGCATACAGTCATTTCTAAGGATGACTTCATACATCTTATACAGGGCTTTTAAAACCATTATTGAAAGAAAAGTGAGTATTTAATAGCAAAATGTACCTCTGAGGATTTTCCATAATGGAGGTGATCTCTTAATTAGACATATCCTTCGCTACTAGGGGTAATATTTTTTTGTAAGTCTGGTTTTTCCTGTTGTTGTCATTCAAGATGAAAGATGGAAATAAGTGATTTCCTAAAGATTCACATTGCCCCTTTTAAAATATAATATTTAGGGGTAGGCACATTCTGGCTCACTCTCATTTTGGATATATTTTAGACATTGGTACAACAAAGAATTTACTTTTTCCAGGTCCTAAAAGCTTGAAGTAGTTATAGGTGGAAGATTACAATTTTTCTACCCTAAAGAAAACTTTTTCATTTACTTTGGAAGAGTTTTGGGAAACCAAAAATGTATCTTACTTTTACAGTCTCTTTTTCTTAACAAATTTTTCATTAATAACATCAGAATCATCTTTTCTCCTGTATTTGTTCAACAATGAAAGATAGAATTAAGAACAGCTTTTATATTCTATTTCTGTTTATTTCAAAGGTGCAGCAGTTACTAAGTGAAACAAAATGAGCTGCCTCAGCCATTATATATTGTAATGTTCTTCATTAAAAGAGGGAAGAAAACTTTCTCCTGAAAAGAACTGAAACATCAATGCTTCCTAACACACATACTGTAAGGCAAGGAAAGATCATTTGATTTTTTTAAAAATCCTAGTATAAATTTAATTCTTAAAAATGAAATCCTAAAATCCTATACTTTCCAGTTATAAGGCTTGGGTTAGGCTTATTTAAGTTAATGCTGTACCAAGGTAATTTAAATAAAAACAACCACCTCACTGATCTTTATGATCTATGTCACTTCACAAATCCAGTCATTGATGGATGAATAAACTTGCCTATTGTATAGTCTTAGATAGAGTAGGTTCAAAGTAATAAAAGTAGTATATGGCACAACTATACTTGCCCTTGTGTGAGATTAAACTGAGGCTCCTTAATTTTATTTCTCCTAAATTAAATAAGGAGAGATGCAAATAAGGAGAGATGATGGCAAAACGAAGCAGTCAGGTAGTGGCCCGGGCCAAGTTTGGGGTAAATATTTACTCACTGTCTTTCTCGCAGAAAACGTGTCTGGCGCCCAAACTCCCTGAGCCATGCGGGTCTGGCCATCTGAACGAGCCTCTTCGGTCATAAGGTCAGTGTTTAACTTGATTACACCTTTAGGCTAATTTCTTTTTAATGTGGTTTTAGAAGAGGCCTTTAGAAAAATCAGACCATTTGTTGGACACTGATTAGAGAAGATGTGTATTGGCAGAGTTAGAAGGAGAAAGGACAACATTGGTTTTGCCACATATTATGTCTGCAACCTTGGGAGAGACAATTTAAAAAGTCACATGCAGGAGTTACTACATGGTATGCTATGCATTGCTAAATATGCCAACTATTGAATGCCACCAAATCATGTAACTGTTCAGTGTACTCAAAATAATAAAGCTTAGAGTGATTGTAAGAATCAAATAGAAAAAGAATTTATGAGAAGGTGATTGGTAAAATATACAGGAGCGGCCATGGTTCCTTATGTTCATAATTTTGACCATTAAAAAATAAAAATTTCACATGAAAAATAATTTTATCCACCAAAATAATGAAACCAGTATAATCTCAAAATATGTATTTGGAGACCCACTAGGGAATTCTTTCTAAAGCAAATCATTCTTTTACTGCAGGAGAAATGCCTTCTTACCACTCAAGCTATTAAAATGGGCAGGTGTTAATACACATGCCTTACCCTTGCTATATGAATTTGGGGTACCTCCCACTAAGAGTTGTTGTTAGGCAGAGTTTATTTCTCATCCAAATGACTTCTGGGTCTGGATATGTTTTCTGCTTTGGTCAGTGGAATGTTAGTGGACACGATGGTAGCAGAGGTTAAATGTGCATACATGGATTGGCTTGCCCTGGATTG
The DNA here is from genome assembly GCF_019320065.1 of Cervus canadensis. Classification (NCBI taxonomy): domain Eukaryota; kingdom Metazoa; phylum Chordata; class Mammalia; order Artiodactyla; family Cervidae; genus Cervus; species Cervus canadensis. Next base: position 16,448,913 of record NC_057390.1, on the reverse strand, counting down.
GCTTGCCCCTTACCTCTGCCTTCCCACCATCAGCCACAAGAAGAATGCGCCCAGGGTATCCAGGTCAAGAAAGAAAGAAAAAACGTGCAGCAGACCGAACTTGAAGTGCAGGCTTACACAGATCCCCTCCAGCTGACCCATGGGCCCATGAGGTTCATGATGTAATCCTCTGATACTTTAAGGTCATTACACAGCAAAACTGACATGTAAAAGCCTATCCAAATTCTAGGGTCCCTATAGAACAAATAGAATACAGACCTTCTTTGCACAGTTAGATTAGAGTGTTTTGAGAAAGGAAAATGGCTGTGAAAAAATAAAAGTAACTCTCAAGTCTTTGTATATTCTGGAGATAAAGGTAGGGATGCCTCAGTAGGTTCAAAATGTGGTTTTGAAGAACCCAAGATGATATAAGGAAAGAGCAATCCTATTCATTTCCTTTAAAAATAACACCCTGTACCAATTGATATTCCCTTCAACTATACATGAGAGCATGTGTTTCCCTCACCCTTACCAAAACTTGACAGAGCAGATTCATTAACTTTATACATCTGTTAAGTCTAAAATTCATGCTACTTTGACTTGATTTTCATATCATTGGTCACCATTTGTATTTGTCCTTCTATAAATTACCTTTTCATATCATTTCCCTTGTGCTGGATGAGATCTACATCAAAAATTACACTGCAAATGTGCTTTCCTCCAACAACTCAGCTGTCAGCAATTCAATCTGTAAATAATATGTCCTCAAGAATGTAAAGATACATATACAAGGAGTTTCTAATAGTTTAATTTAAAATAAGTCACAAAAATCTTGGAATTTGGAAGGAAGTTCTAAATTTTCTTTTTTTTCTTATCACAGGGATAAAGCATATTCTTTAACAATTTTCCTTTGTTATTCAGATATTCAGACTAGCAAAATAAAACTAAAACAATTAGAGAAACCACTATATTAGTAATTCTGTTGTTGAGTAGTCTTCTTATTATATAACTTATATAATTTTATGCTGTATTATTTTGCAATCTATGCTTTTTACTCAAAAACATATGATAATGTTTCAATATTAAACAAATGATTTTATAATATCATTTTTAATATCTATAAAATTTTCCTCTTATGTAATTCATTTAGCTAATCGTTTCATTTTGGCATTTATATTTTTCTACTTTTTCACTATAAAAAATAATGCTTTAATATTATTGTCAACAAAGGAATCACTAAAATTTTATCCACAATAGTAAAGGTGTTCCTTATATTTTATGCACAAAACTAAGGTCAACAGAATGATTTTGGATACCCTGCTCAATACAGGAAAAAAAGAAATTAAAGGAAAAAGAAATCCATGTAAACTTCCTAGGACTGTCATCCAAATTACCCTAAAAATAAGTTTCCCAAATCAGGCAAGGAAAGTTATCATTAAAAAAAAAAAAAAAAACTGAAAAAAACACGTTTGAACTAATATATTGGTTATGGCCAAATTTATAACCTAGCTGCTTTTGCGAATCTCATGTATATTATATACAACAGATTAAACTATTAGACATTGCCATTATTTGACAATCACAGACCTGCAGAATGAAAGTACACTGCTGGCTATAGTATATAATTAAATAGATTGTTTCTAAGAATAAAAGTCATCTATCAAATATTCATCAGTTCAGTTCAGTCGCTCAGTTGTGTCCGACTCTTTGCGACCCCATGAATCGCAGCACGCCAGGCCTCCTGTCCATCACCAACTCCTGAAGTTTACTCAAACTCATGCCTATCAAATTGGTGATACCATCCAGCCCTCTCATCCTCTGTTGTCCCCTTCATAGTGATGACTAATTATCTTTGATTCTGTGATATGTTTTGGATCATCGGTATGATTTGTAGGTCACTAAGACCTGGATAAGAAATGTGATGTCTAACTCTATTATTGTATATGAGAAAATAAGTTCCATAGCATTAATTGATTTCTAGGAACACATTCCAGCATGATGGTCATTTCTAGAAGTTATAAAAAAGGAAAAGTCAAAATTGGGCCATTTTCCTCATTCAATAAAACTGCAAGAAACTTAAATACAGGGGGAAAAATGTGTACTTGGTATCCTTTGTAAAATGTGACTGAGTAGGAACTTTATAAATATTTGTTGATATGAGCACTATATATCATTTATGAGCTTTCTTCATGGCACAGGAAAAATAATTAATGGAACTAAAATATTTACCGTGACTGGGTAGTCTGTATTTCTTTCACCAGAATTCTGAGACAGAAAAAAAATCTTTCCCTTTTGGCCTAACCTTCTTATATTGACAGAAAAGCTCATGTAACTGCTGTCTTCAGAATATTTTTTGTAAGCATGAATGATTTTTAAAAATACTAATCTTTACTTGCACATTAGTAACCAAGATAAAGAGATAATTACTTAGGTATTAATCAAAAGAGAGGGTGAAAGGAATGGATGTTGGAAGGAGGACCAAAAAGCAGCAGCACTTGGGTTCCCAAAACTCCAACTTCCTAGTGTGATAAAAGCTCTTGATTTCACCACCAGAGCTCACTGGGGCAAACACGACTGACTTCCTAAAGACACATACCCCTTAGTCCATGCTCATGCCAGTGTCTTGTTCACACCATTCCTGAGACCAGAGCCTCAGTATCACTTCTTGACAAAAATCAGAGTACTCTACACTTAACAGAGTAGCCAATGCCCTCTGTTGTCCTTTTTGGAGCCTGGTTTCCATTACAGAAACTAGTCATTTTGCAAAGGCAACAGCAGAAACTTCAAGTTGACAAATAGGTCATTTCTTGACAGCATTCTGCTTAGTCATGGAAAATCTACTTCAAACTTAGCTTGTATCCCATTATTACACCAGAGTCCCATAATATATGGGAATTAGAATGTAATATCAGAGTTGAAAAAAATCACAATTAGAATCAATGCACAAACTTTTAAATATCAGTTATCTCTCCATGTGGAGAGGAGCTCACAGTATGGGAGGTATATGAGAAACAAATCTGAGAAGGTAAACAAGAGATTCTCCCATTTTACTCTGTGAAATTCAGTGATAGCAAATCTAGAAAGGTTCAAAAAAGTTAAATTGTACGTTTGACTTTCTAGTCTCTGCCATATATATTATTGAACTTGAGAGTTACATTTCTATATTAAGCAAGCCCCATGTCCTCACACAGACATATTCCTGGGTCATAATTGGGCTTCCAGGTTTGTTGGTTTGGATCAGGCTCCAGAGTCTGCTGCTTTACAGATTATTAGCTCTATTCAGTGTCCTCAGCCTCTGGTCCTTGATGCAAGTCAAGTCTGACTGAGACTCTTGTTCTTCTCATTTCTTTAAGATAGACTAGTAAATGCCACTCCAGTTCACTGGACTAGTTTCAACAAGTGTGAATCTCAAGACACGAATCTCAGATCTTTTCCTCTGTAAATTTATGTGTAGAAATAGAAGACGGACAATGGCTATTTCTAAATCTATTTAGGATCATCTAACCACCTCATTATTCATTGGACTATTCATTGGAAGGACTGATGCTGAAGCTGAAGCTCCAATACTTTGGCCACCTGATGCAAAGAAATGACTTATTAGAAAAGACTCTGATGCTGGGACATACTGAAGGCAGGAGGAGAAGGGGTCGACAGAGGATGAGATGGTTGGATCGTATCACCGACTTGATGGACATGAGTTTGAGCAAGCTCTGGAAGTTGATAATGGACAGGGAAGCCTGGTGTGCTGCAGTCCATGGGATCGCAGAGTTGGACATGACTGACTAAACTGAACTGAAGTACCTCATAGAAAAGAGAATGACTCTACCTAGATCTACAGTTTCCATCTTATTCTATTTATTCTCAGTATAGAGAGGATAAATAGCAGACATTTAATAAATGTCATTCTACATATTTTCTTCCTCTAGGTGTTATCATGAAAAGGTATGAAAATCTGAACAGGAAGATGGGTTATGTCTAGAAGAAGGACCTGTATTAGCATTAAGCTACCATATATCTTTGACAATCTCTTTTCCTATATAAAAATCTGTATGAGAAATGATTGGAATCACTCCCAATCAATCTCTTGCCCTATCCTATCTCTACCCCCCCCCAAAAAGACTAAGCAAAAAGCAAAGCCCCCCATAGTTCATTCCTTTTAATTTAAAAATAGCCTGTATCAAACTGTTTCATCTCCTTTGGGGGGCTCATTTTAAGTGGTTATAATTTCAAACTAAAGCTAGAGAAATGAGAAAATATTTGAGTTAGTAGAAACATTTAGATTGTCTTCTGACAATGGCCATTACTGTGCGGTTTTTAAAAGTATAGTTGATTCACCATATTATATAACTTTCAGATGTATTCACAGTGATTCAGTTTTAAAGATTATACTCTATTGATAGTTATTATAAAATATTGGCTATGTTTCCTGTGATATACAATATATTTTCGTGGTTTATTTACTTTACACATAGTAATTTGTACCTACTAATCCCCAGCCCCTATATTGCCCCTCCCCCTTCCCTTTTCCCACTGGTAATGATTAGTTTGTTGTTTATATCTGTGAGTCTGTTTCTTTTTTGTTATTTCACTAATTTATTTTCTTAGATTCCACATATAAATAATAACATACAGTATTTGTCTTTCTCTGTCTGATTTACTCCACTGATTTGTCTTTCTCTGATTTACTCCACTGTGCATAATGACCTCCAAGTCCATCCATTTTGTTGCAAATGGTAAAATTTCATTCTTCTTTTTGCTGAGTAGTATTCCACTGTGTGTGTGTGTGTGTGTGTGTGTAATTCACCTTAATAATTCAACCCTCATTGGGCTGCCCATGATAAGATAATCTGAAAGTCACTTTCCATGTGTACTAGATCATTTTCCCAGTTTTGTGCAATTCTTTAAAGAAAATGAAAAAGATAAATGGAACTTTGTGCTACAGTGGGGTAGTCTTCAACTATTTAGTACTTTGGTTGCTCACAAGGTATTAGGATTAGATAGTTCTTTTGAGATGCATCCTTAAGAATATTCATTAATGGAGTCTATGATCATAATCCAAATAATTTTTAGGAAAGCAAGGAGGTAGTTGGAAGGTCATATCACTGCTAAAATGAAACCCTTCAAATTTTAAAAACTGTCCATTTCAAATTTTGAAAATCTCAAAGAATATTCAAAAGAACCAATAAAATATAAAGTAATAGAATTTTGGAGCTGCAAAAAGCCTTACATCTCTCACAGAAGAGGAAGATGTGAAAGCACTTAGAAACTGTAAAATACCACACAAATCTATACAATATGCATTGTCCTCATCTACTGGTATATAAAGTCCCACAATTGACAAGTAATGGAAGAGATGGAGTGATTTACAAGATTCTTCAAAAGCCTTTGCAATGCTTTCCAAAAGTCATTAGGACCATTAGCACCCACCCCAAGGCAAATTCGTATTAACTGATCCACAATTACTGGTCAAGCTTCAGCAGTTTTTCTAGCCATTCTCATTTAACTCAAGAGTTGCAATTATTACTAAACTAGCCCAGGGAATATAAGAACATGCATGGAACAGACTTTTTTTTTTCCCAAATTCCCCACAACTGCATATTTTTTGAAAAAGGAAATGAAAAAGAACACTTAAAGTATATGCTATTTTTCTTAATCTGGCAGATAAAATTCTTTTAGGTTCTAATATATTTTATTTTGTAACTGATAATATTTAGCTATTTAAACATATAGATCTAAAACCAACCCCACACTACAAGGTATTAAGAGAATCTGGTCAAAGACCAAAAAAAAAAAAAAAAAGCAAATTTTACCTTAAGAGCTCAGCCAAAGATGATATTTGAGTAGTGAGTGAAAATGTTACAACACTCCCTGGAGCAATAGTTTTCAAATGTATTTTTATTCACACATTGCTTTCTTTGATTCATATCAATGTATGGCAAAAACCACTACAATATTATAAAGTAATTAGCCTCCAACTAATATAAATAAATAAAAAAAAAGAAAGAAAGAAAGAAACTTTCCATAAAGCCAAGGAAAATAAATAAACAAGGAGTTTCTCTGATTGAAACATAAGTAGGAAGTCCAGACAAAGCTCTTGGGGTCCCTGACAAGGGCTCCACTGAATATAGTTTAAAAATCACCCTAGAGGATAAACCCAAACTCCCTAAACAGATATTTCTGGCCCCTTCTAATCCAACTTCCACCTTTCTATTCAGTCCAGAGATTTAACAAGCAAAGAGTGCTCTGTAATTAGGATATGAGAGCCAGTTTTTTTCCAGTCTCTGTGTAGGCAAATTAGCATATTAGAAATGTAGAAATGCAACTGGGTGGCAAAAAGGAGTGGTAGAAAGAGAGTAATATTAGGGAACAGAAGACTGTTTTTAGCCTATTCCATGTAGCATAGAGTGAGTCTCTAAATTTCTGAACTTCAGGTGACCGAGTTGTCAAATAATAGAACTGCCATATGACCCAGCAATCCCACTTCTGGGCATACACACTGAGGAAACCAGATCTGAAAGAGACACGTGCACCCCAATGTTCATCGCAGCACTGTTTATAATAGCCAGGACATGCAAGCAACCTAGATGCCCATCAGCAGATGAATGGATAAGGAAGCTGTGGTACATATACACCATGGAATATTACTCAGCCATTAAAAAGAATTCATTTGAATCAGTCCTAATGAGATGGATGAACTGGAGCCCATTATACAGAGTGAAGTAAGCCAGAAAGATAAAGAACATTACAGCATACTAACACATATATATGGAATTTAGAAAGATGGTAACGATAACCCTATATGCAAAACAGAAAAAGAGACACAGAAGTACAGAACAGACTTTTGAACTCTGTGGGAGAAGGTGAGGGTAGGATGTTTCAAAAGAACAGCATGTATACTATCTATGGTGAAACAGATCACCAGCCCAGGTGGGATGCATGAGACAAGTGCTCGGGCCTGGTGCACTGGGAAGACCCAGAGGAATCGGGTGGAGAGGGAGGTGGGAGGGGGGATCGGGATGGGGAATACACGTAACTCCATGGCTGATTCATGTCAATGTATGACAAAACCCACTGAAATGTTGTGAAGTAATTAGCCTCCAACTAATAAAAAAATAAATAAATAAATAAAATTAAAAAAAAAAAGAATAGTATTATTAAGATATATACTTTTATCAGAGGGCTGGTCAAAATCATTTCTTAGTATTTCTTCACACTCTAAGATAGACAACTCAATTCTATAAATTATTTTTTAAATGATAGTTTCAGAATAAGGCACAAAAGCTGCAATAGCAAACATTATATAAGACAAAGTTCTTATTTTGGATAGAGTAAGGTGTGGCCACAGGACTGGAAAAGGTCAGTTTTCATTCCAATCCCAAAGAAAAGAAATGCCAAAGAATGTGCAAACTATGGCATAATTGCACTCATCTCACACGCTAGTAAAGTAATGCTCAAAATTCTCCAAGCCAGGCTTCAGCAATACATGAACCATGAACTTCCAGATGGTCAAGCTGGTTTTAGAAAAGGCAGAAGAACCAGAGATCAAATTGCCAACATCTGCTGGATCATCGAAAAAGCAAGAGAGTTCCAGAAAAACATCTATTTCTACTTTATTGACTATGCCAAAATCTTTGACTGTGTAGATCACAATAAACTGTGGAAAATTCTGAAAGAGATGAGAATACCAGACTACCTGACCTGCCTCTTGAGAAACCTGTATGCAGGTCAGGAAGCAACAGTTAGAACTGGACATGAAACAACAGACTGGTTCCAAATAGGAAAAGGAGTATATTAAGGCTGTATATTGTCATCCTGCTTATTTAACTTCTATGCAGAGTACATCATGAGAAATGTTGGACTGGATGAAGCACAAGCTGGAATCAAGACTGCAGGGAGAAATATCAATAACCTCAGATATGCAGATGACACTACCCTTATAGCAGAAAGTGAAGAAGAACTAGAGGGCCTCTTGATGTAAGTGAAAGAGGAGAGTGAAAAGGTTGGCTTAAAGTTCAACATTCAAGCTACCAACGGTATTTTTCACAGAACTAGAACAACTAATTTCACAACTTGTAAGGAAATACAAAAAAACCTCGAATAGCCAAAGCAATCTTGAGAAAGAAGAGTAATAGAACTGGAGGAATCAACCTGCCTGACTTTAGACTATACTACAAAGCCACAGTCATCAAGACAGTACGGTACTGGCACAAAGACAGAAATATAGATCAATGGAACAGAATAGAAAGCCCAGAGATAAATCCACGAACCTATGGACACCTTATCTTTGACAAAGGTGGGAAAGATATACAATGGAAAAAAGACAACCTCTTTAACAAGTGGTGCTGGGAAAACTGGTCAACCACTTGTAAAAGACTGAAACTAGAACACATTCTAACACCATACACAAAAATAAACTCAAAATGGATTAAAGATCTAAATGTAAGACCAGAAACTATAAAACTCCTAGAGGAGAACATGGGCAAAACACTCTCCGACATAAATCACAGCAGGATCCTCTATGACCCCCCTCCCAGAATATTGGAAATAAAAGCAAAAATAAACAAGTGGGACCTAATTAAACTTAAAAGTTTTTGCACAACAAAGGAAACTATCGGCAAGGTGAAAGGAGAGCCCTCAGAATGGGAGAAAATAATAGCAAATGAAGCAACAGACAAAGGATTAATCTCAAAAATATACCAGCAACTCCTGCAGCTCAATTCCAGAAAAGTAAATGACCCAATCAAAAAATGGGGCCAAAGAACTAAACAGACATTTCTCCAAAGAAGACATACAGATGGTTAACAAACACATGAAAAGATGCTCAACATCACTCATTATCAGAGAAATGCAAATCAAAACCACAATGAGGTACCATTACATGCCAGTCAGGATGGCTGCTATCCAAAAGTCTACAAGCAATAAATGTTGGAGATGGTGTGGAGAAAAGGGAACCCTCTTACACTGCTGGTGGGAATGCAAACTAGTACAGCCGCTATGGAGAACAGTGTGGAGATTCCTTAAAAAACTGGAAATAGAACTGCCATATGACCCAGCAATCCCACTCCTGGGCATACACACCAAGGAAACCAGATCTGAAAGAGACACGTGCACCCCAATGTTCATCGCAGCACTGTTTATAATAGCCAGGACATGGAAGCAACCTTGATGCCCATCAGCAGACGAATGGATTAGGAAGCTATGGTACATATACACAATGCAATATTACTCAGCCATTAAAAAGAATTCATTTGAATCAGTTCTAATGAGATGGATGAAACTGGAGCCCATTATACAGAGTGAAGGAAGCCAGAAAGATAAACACCAATACCACCAATACAGTATACTAATGCATATATATGGAATTTTAAAAGATGGTAACGATGACCCTATATGCAGAACAGAAAAAGAGACAAAGATGTACAGAACAGACTTTTGGGCTCTGTGGGAGAAGGCGAGGGTGGGATGTTCTGAGAGAACAGCATTGAAACAAGTATACTATCAAGGGTGGAACAGATCACCAGCCCAGGTTGGATGCATGAGACAAGTGCTCAGGGCTGGTGCACTGGGAAGACCCAGAGGGATTGGAAGGAGAGGGAGGCGGGAGTGGGGATCGGGATGGGGAACACATGCAAATCCATGGCTGATTCATGTCAATGTATGGCAAAAATCACTACAATACCCTAAAGTAATTAGCTTTCAACTAATAAAAATAAATGAAAAAAAAAAGCATTAAAAAAAAAATGACACCATCATAATAAAAAGTACTTGATAACATAATAAAAAAGACTTAATAAATAATAATCAAAACTTTAAAAAAAATTAAGTTCAACATTCAGAAAACTAAGATCATGGCATCCGGTCCCATCACTTCATGGAGAATAGATGGGGAAACAGTGGAAACAGTGGCTGACTTTATTTTTCTGGGCTCCAAAATCATCGCAGATGGTGATTGCAGCCCTGAAATTAAAAGACATTTACACCTTGGAAGGAAAGTTATGACCAACTTAAACAGCATATTAAAAAGAAGAGACATTACTTTGTCAACAAAGGTCTGTCTAGTCAAGGCTATGGGCTTTCCAGTAGTCAGGTATGGATGTGAAAGTTGGACTATAAAGAAAGCTAAGCTCTGAAGAATTGATGCTTTTGAACTATGGTATTGGAGAAGACTCTTGAGAGTCCCTTGGACTGCAAGGAGATCCAACCAGTCCACCCTAAAGGAAATCAGTCCTGGGTATTCATTGGAAGGACTGATGTTGAAGCTGAAACTCCAATATTTTGGCCACCTGATGTGAATAGCTGACTTTTATGAAAAGACCCTGATGTTGGGAAAGATTGAAGGCAGGAGGACAAGGGGACAACAGAGGATGAGATGGTTGGATGGCATCACTGACTTGATAGACATGAGTTTGAGCAAGCTCACAGAGTTGGTGATGGACAGGGAAGCCTGGTGTGCTGCAGTCCATGGGATCACAAAGAGTCGGACACGACTGAGCAACTGAACTGAACTGAGGTTAAAGACGAAAGAAGGGACCAGCTTATTCAGACCTCTGTGTACCTTGTTAAAGACAGTAGAAAGATAATGGGATGGAAAGGTTTTAAGTGGGGACAACATTCAAAGAGATTCACATTTTTATGATACAGTTATGTGTCTTCTGTAGAGAGTAAGAATGCAGAAGGTGTTGTAAACAGTAAAATGCTAGCTAGGAGGCTACTGCAGCAGTACAGAATCATGCACTGGGGTTAGAGAGAAGAGGAAAGTTCAAGAGATGAGTAGAAAGTAGTATTTATAGGACTCAGTTTTTGACTGGAGCTGGGGAAGGTGAGGTAGAAATTGAGGATGAGGCAATCTGAGTTTTTCAGCTTGAGCGATTGGGTGAAGGTGGTGTCATTTAAAAAGTTAGAGTACCAAGGGACTAATACTTTTAAAAATAATAATTATTGTTTATATAGTATTTGTTATGCAAAGGCACACATATTAACTCAACCGTTCTCCTTAACTCTATGGGATAATTGTTTTTCTTATTCCCTTTCATAGACGAGGAACTGCAATATAGAAAGGCCGAATGAACTGCCGAAGTCCCCCACCAGGAAATGGCTAAATGTGAATCTGAACAATCTAACAGTAGGAGAGAGTTGAAAATAGTCTCATGTTTAGTCATGCTGAGTTTGAATGATCTCAGGAACATCCCAGAAGGCATTTGAACATGGAGGTTTGAAGCTCTGAAAACAGAGTTGAAAGATTCGGAAGTAAGTAAAATCATGGTGATAGACACTACAGTTTCATGCAAAAAGACCAAGAATAGCCCATTTCAGTTTAATAAAAAATTAACAATAAGCATTTTGTAGGGCTTAATTAAAGTCATAAAGTTAAGCAAATAAAACTTGAGCCCATACATAAAAATAAAAGCAAGGACTTGGAAATAAGAGTTCAACGCAGAATGGCTCAAGCATAAGACCTGAGGCAGTATCCCCATATGTCCATGGAATCAAATCTAAAGTCTACCCTCTCTGAAATAGTGGGCAGGATAAAGAGACTAAAAATCTTCACCAAGACAGTAGAGAAAAATTCAAAGTTTATATCAAACCCTGATATATTAATATCAGCAGTACTGAATACAAATGATATCTTAAGTTCATTACACACTACTCACAACTAATGCATTAACCCTCTACCAACTAATTGTTTTTTCTGCCTCCCTATAAGTTTTAATTAAAGAAATTCTGAAATTTTGGTAGGGAGACCATTGCAGACATGATTCTTGTCCCAGAATGAAGAACACCAAATTAGTGACACCCTTTATAGAATATTGCTTATTGCTTCTACAATGCCACTTTTTATTTGTGTATTCTATATATTAATTGGACTTCCCAGGTGGCTTAGTGGCAAAGAATCTGCCTGCCAATCCAGGAGATGTGGATTCCATCCTGGGTCAGAAAGATCCCCTGGAGAAAGAAATGGCAACCCACTCCAGTATTGCCTGGGAAATCCCACGGACAGAGGAGCCTGGCAGGCTGTTGTCCATGGGGTCACAAAACAGTCAGACACGACTTAGAGACTAAACAACAGCAAACGACGATAACAATGCACTAATTAGCATCATCCTGTGTACTCAATAAGTTTTCAGTAACTGTTTAGTAATAGCAGAACAGCTCATAACCACTATATACTATGGGTTTAGCCAGTCAGGATGCCAAGCATTTAATCATCTTGATTTGCAAAGATTGAAACCCTGTCAGTACAAAAAAAGAAAAATGATAAAAGCAGAAAGAGGCAAACTAATTATCAATATCTGCTTTCCTTTAAAGTTGTATCCTCCCAGAAAATATCATTATAAATCAAGGTTAAATAAGAATTGAAAAGGTATCACATGAAGAGGAGGCTTCCCCAGAGGCTCAGCGGTAAAGAATCCACCTGCAATGCAGGAGCCAGAGACATGGATTCAATCCCTGGGTCAGAAGATCACCTGGAGGACATGGCACCCACTCCAGCATTCTTGCCTGGAAAATGCCATGGACAGAGGTGCCTAGCGGGCTACAGTCCATAGAGTCACGAAGAATCAGACACGACTGAAGCAACTTAGCACACACATGTGTGCATGCGCACACACACACACACACACACACACACACGAAGAGAACATAAAAGGGAAAGAAGATCTGGCTTTGCTATTTCTTCCACAACTCCTGTTGGACTTTGTCATCTTGGACTCATCTATTAAATAAATTGATCCCTGGCATTTCTGAGCACAGGCACTGTATGGCTGACACTTGTTTACAGAAAGTGATGATTTTTTTTCATGCACACACCCCAGAGCAGAGAAAGGCACAGAGCATTCACAGTCTGTCCTCTGTTTGCTTCCGCTTATATTATTTCAGGTGATCTTCCAATTAGTCCAGTAATCAACATGTCTTTACAGATTGTCATATGGCAGACAGGTGCTCTGTTCTATGGATGCTGTGGTGAACAGGAAGACATGATCCTTTTGATTGTGTTCTGAGTTTTTCCCATCAATTAGGTATGGGTTTATGAACTAGTAAAAATTAAATGTTTAACTTTTAAAACCCTCCTTTCTACTATACCAAATTTCTGAGTTTGTTGTTTTTGTTTAGTCACTAAGTCTTGTCTGACTCTTTGTTACTCCATGGACTGCAGAACTCCAGGCTTCCTACTTCACTATCTCCCAGAGTTTGCTCAAATTTTCATGTCCATTGATTGAGTCAGTGATGCTATATAACCATCTCATCCTCTGTCGACCCCTTCTCTTTCCTTCAGTCTTTCCCAGCATCAGGGTCTTTTCTAAGGAGTCAGTTCTTTGCATCAGTTGGCCAAAGTATGGGAGCTTCAGCTTCAGCATCAGTCCCTCCAAAGAATATTCAGGACTGATTTCCTTTAGGATTCACTGGCTTGATCTCCTTGCAGTCCAAGGGATTCTTAAGATTCTTCTCCAGCACCACAATTTGAAAGCACCAATTTTTCAGCACTCAGCCTTCTTGATGATCCAACTCTCATATCCGTACATGACTACTGGAAAATCCATAGCTTTGACTATATAGATTTTGTCAGCAAAATGATGTCTCTACTTCTTAATACACTGTCTAGGTTTGTCACAGCTTTTCTTCCAAAGAGCAAGCGCCTTTTAATTTCATGGCTGCAGTCATCATCCACAGTGATTTTTGAGCCCAAGAAAATAAAATCTGTCACTGAGTCAACTTTTCCCTATCTATTTGGCATGAAATAATGGGACCAGATGCATGATCTTAGTTTTTTTTTAATGTTGATTTTCAAATCAGCTTTTTCACTCTCCTCTTTCACCCTCATCAAGTGGTTCTTTAGTTCCTCCTCACTTTCTGCCATTAGAGTGGTACCTTGTTGTGGCAAAGGGTCTCGCATAGCTCAATGAAGCTAAAAGCCATGCTATGCAGGGCCACCCACGACAGATGGGTCATAATGAAGAGTTCTGACATTCTGGGTTACACAGACACAAAAGGTCTATATCCCTAAATAAGGGTTGAGAATCAAAAGCAGCAATTAGAAATAATATTTTTAGAGTAATTGTTTATCCTTTAATGATTTTTGTGAGAATGTAGAATTATTAAAATGAGCCCCTTATTGGTGACCATGTTATAAGAGCAACGGGTAAGGGGTTTTCCAAGATGACTGTAGAGAATCTATGAGGTAGAACAGTAGGCACTGGCTCCTGTCACCTGAGTAACAGGCCTGGCATTGCTGAACCAGAAAGAGAGCTATGTACTGTTTCTCTAAGTCTGCTGCATACTTCACAAGTCCTCAAAAAACAATCTAATGTTAAATGAGAAAATGACAAAATTCTCCTTGCATTCCTCTTTCTTTTGTTCACAAAGTGGCCATGGAAGGAGTAAGTCAGTGATGAGTTGCCACAGAATGTTGTACCAGGTCACACCACTCCTTGAAAAGAATAACTATAATGTGACACAATCACTTTTCCAGTGACTGAAGCTAGGAGAATGCTGAGTATAATTTGCTGAACAACTGCTTCAGAAAATCAAGGTGCTTCTCCATGAGGACAAAATCACTTCTGATCTTCCAATCTGACTAAAAAGTATACAGGGTTTACTTCTGTGGAAAGTACATTGTGAAGCTTCACAGAGGCCGAGCCTCCGTCCTCACCCTGGTTATGAAGTCAAGTTCCTCATCCTGATGCCTGTTTCTTCTTTCAACTCACTTCAGCCTTATAAGTAGTCATGGGCAAGAATTATTTTTCATGCTAAATGCTAACACAATTAATGCAGCAGATGAGTCTGCCCCCTCACTATATGCATGTTTGTGCACTTATTATATAACATAAAAGCATGTTAAATGTTTACTACTTTGCCAATCACAAATTTTATCTTTGCTATAAAATCCTTAAGGAAAAGCACTGCCTGCAGGGAAAGACATTTCTTATATTCAAGCAAATAGGCTTCCTTCAATGGCAAGATGGCACAGTGGATGTTATTCTCTCACTTATCAAATTAGGCCTCTTCCTTTGAAGAGAAACCATCTACTAGAAGTAATATCCTCTAACACTCCTCAGCCTGAAGCAAATGTCCTCTCAACTGTGAGCTCTCTTTGCAAAGAGAAAGTGACAGGATCGAATAGAATAGCGCAAAGCAGAGATTTCTTACAAAATTTAAGAATAACTTCCTCAGCCCAAAAATACTTCATCATAGAAAGCAGCAATTTTACTTAAGCATGGTCCCATTTGAAAATGCAGGTGAAAGTCTTGGACAACAAGGGATCTGTCTCTTTGGCAGCCCTGGGCCCAAAGAAAGGAGATGGATCTTCTCCAAGGTGCTGAAGAAAAGGTGCAACAGAAGAAAAACCTCACCCCATAGTTACTCTTGTAATGTAATCTATTCTTATGTCAATTGACTGACAAGTTGAAAAGAGGGTTTTCTGCTGCTGGATTGGTGTTTGGACTGAACCAAAAGTAAGTTAGAGAAATTCCTAAAGAACTCCACCACCAGAGCTCATCAGCAATCAGGCCCAGCTTCCTTTATTCCCTTCTGAATCCAGGAAAAGTATAAGTAAGTGATGCTTTAGCAACAGACTACCAAGCATCTGATTGTTTTCCATTGGTTCAGAGCCCACCTACAAAGGATCTACTGATTTGTCCTTAAAGACCATCAGAACTAAGGCTGTAATTTATAGCCCCATCCAATTACAAAATAAAATTAACTGTCTACTCCACAAATGACTGAGTTAAAAATTCCATCAGAATGTCTTTAAAGTTGCTGTAATACAAGAACCATTAGATGAAACAAAGATTCATGCCTGGATTGTCCTTTAATAAAGTTTCATTATTTCTTCACATTTATGAGAATCAAAGTTACAGTGAGAACTGACAGCTCTCAGGAGTTTTAACAAACTACTGTTCAATTCCTGAGGAAAATGAGGACCTCAGAGTCCTTTCCCCAGTCTCATAGTGAATTATGAATTGGATGACCTACACTAGTACAGCCTTCAACTTAAAAAAAAAATTAAAAGGCAGGAGAACTTGGGAATAAATCAGCCATCCCCTGAGGACACAGAACAGAGATGAAAACTCGCTGACTTCTTTGAGTTCTCCCAGTGTGACTAGGACAAAGTAGCAAAGAGAACAAAGGCTAAAGGAGGTAATAAAAATGGTGGCTCTGAATTTTAAGTTGTCACACCGCAAAGCAAAACTGAGATCAGAGAGTGATCTGGTGTGATTTCTGTCATTGCAAAGGTTCTGAGCTCCCAGACAAGCCTTATACAGCAATTGGCTTTAACCAGTGGTGTGTATCAGAGTCACCTTTGGATATCTTTTAAAAACCTATTGTATTTCCTGACCCTGTATCACTGAAAGGTCACTGGGTCTGAAGTCACTGGAACTGGGGTGATTTCTCAGAGTTCCTTAGAGGACTTGGAGGCACTGATTAAGAACTACTGTTATAGAGGATGATTTCCAGGAGAACAGTGCTTCTCAAACTTCAATGTGCTTGTAAATAATCCCAATAACTACCCCCTAAATCTCAGGATCTTAGTTAAAATATTCTGACTCAGGGGGTCTGGGACAGGGCTGAGTTTCTACATTTATAACAAGCTCCCTGGTGACATCCATACTGCTGGTGTGGGGATCCCACTCTATGAGGCAAGTAAGCTAGCTTTATATCCCAACTTCAGGTCAGTGGCCATGGCATGGATGTAGGCAGCCTGAGGCTGGTCCATGTGCGTTTGTGGATCAGCCACCACAAAAATCACCTGAGGTATTTTTTAAAATTCCAGGGCCTCACCCCAAACACATCCAATCAGAGCCAGTTAAACAAGCTCCCTGCGTAATCCTATATACACATTAAAATCTGAGAACCACTAAGAGTTAGAGAATGGATAATTAAAAGAACTACCAGTCCCATAATCATCAATAATGAATCATAACTTTAAATGCATTATTAAGTTAATGCATTTTAAGCCTTCTCTATTTTCCAGTTAAAACTGGAAATAGAGGTAGTAGTTTGAAAACAATTGAATCACCCTGATACATAACTTTAATATACATACATATACACATACATACATACATATATACACACATACACACATACATACATACATACATATGGGGCTTCCATGGTGGCTCAGTGCTAAAGAATCCACCTACAATGCAGGAGACATAGGTGCAATCCCTGGGTTGAGAAGATCCCTTGGAGATGGAAATAGCAACCCATTCCAGTGTTCTTCCCTGGGAAATCCCATAAACAGAGGAGCTGGTGGGCTACAGTCCTTGGGATCACAAAACAGTCAGACATGACTTAGCAACTGAAAACAACACACACACACACACATATATATACACACATATATATACATGACCAACAAAATCTGAAGTATATCATTAAGCTTGCCTATCTCTACATTGGCTATGCTATCATCTATGAAACTGTCCCCAGAATTGTCATACTTTGGGGTCACTTATCAGCTACTTTGGTCTATTTCCCCAGCTGTTTTTCCTTTACCAACACTTATTCACTCACTTCTTTGTCTTACCTGAATATTCTATGTATTCTCTATCCTTGCCAGAGAAAAATTACCTTTAATTTCATCCAGCAAATATTGTTCTATAACTGATCTTCTGAACTCCAAATCTCTAAATGTTATTTCTGACACTAGAATATAAATTCACAAAATGGAAGAACCAAAATGCTTTTCTTCTTGGAAGTAGTAATCAAAAGGAAATGTCATTTTCTTGCTTATGAAAAAATTTTTAAAAATCTGCATTTGCAAAAATTTGAGTATTAATAATTAAAGAATTTTAAATCAAGGTTGTACTAGGCATTAGAAAAACAGGGACCTAGAAATTATGTGTTTAACTGGATAATACAGGCCTTAAAATTTTTCTTCTCCCCATATACAAGTTGGAATTTTTAGGGTCATATTTGCATGAAATTTCATTATTCTAAATATATTAAATTAAATATATATAATACATACACATATAATACATTATGCAAAATGCCCTATGTATCTTTAAAATACTTTTCATGTAACTAACTATTATGGACTTGAAAAATATCTTCTAACAGATAATTCCTCACAATTTAAGATGGAAAATGTTTGATAAGGCTATATCATGCTCATTCATTCATTCTTACTTTTGGTCATCACATTTCCTATGTTCATATGTCTAACTAATAATAACAGCAGAGATTACTGTAATGAATAGGCAAGAGTCAGAAAGCAGTGGATCAGCTCTACGAGAAAGAGGGGCATTATGAGTTGCCCATGGCTGCTTCAATAAATTACTATAAACCTGGTAGCCTAAATCAACACAAATATTATCTTATGTTTATAAAGGTAAGGAGTCCAAAATGGATCTTCCAGACTAAAATCAAAATGTTGACAAAGCTGTATTCCTTCCAGAACAAATTAAAATTTTAAACAAATAAAACACTCTGCAAATCCTAGTCTTAAAATGAGGGACTTCTAGACACAGGGGAATGTCTGGATGGTAGTCCCAGCTGAAGCATTCATGGTTCCTTTAGGAAATATTTTGTGGGGAACTGTTACCCACAACAGTTGTGTTACCAGCACAACAAAATTCTTATAAAGTGCTGTCCATTCTTCAATATTCTGACTCAAACGTGGAAACATTCTCTCTTAAGATCCCATAGCACAGTTGGGTCAAACTTAGAACATTAAAGATTGATTTTATAAAATTTTTAGGACTTTTAAAGTATGTAAAACAAAGAACATTTAAATGTTTAAATAATTTGCCTTAGATGATCTGGTTTGACCTCTAAAGTTTATATCAGAAGTTTGACTTTTGCCCCCTCCTAAATCCTGGTGAATATTAAGTAGACAATCATCGTGGCTATCACTCAAGAGCTCACATCTAAACATATGCTCTTCTCAAAGACACATAAGGCACTGCTGCCAACGTACCTGTCAAAGTCCTCCTTCAAGTTCCCTGAGTCAACTTGTGCCTTCACAAGGTGAGAGACACCTGGAACTATCATTCTCAATTTCCCTACCTTCCAGCTATAACAGTCCTTCTACCACTACCATGCACATACTAATACATAAGTCTCACATCCAGTAAGTTCTTAGTCTTGCAAACTGACATCAAGATCAACAAGCTAGTCTTAATCAAGTTTGGCAAGGACTGGTTAATCAAGATTTTGGTACAAAATAAACAGTATAACCTTAGAGAGAATGAGCACACATTGAGTTTTGCTCCTCAGATTCCTTTTTCTCTTATTTTCTTAGAGAAGGTGCAAAAGTTCTCAAAAATTAAAACTGCTATAATGTTACTCTTGCCTTTCCCACCAGCCACTCATGTCATCAATGGAGATGGAAGCACAATTGGAATTTGTGAGGGCCTTGCATTCAAAAGAACAAATTTCCCCACGGCAGTAGATCTCTACATAGACTGTAAGCTGGAATCACCTAGGGAACTTAAAAAAAAAATCCCACTCTCTGAGATTCTAATATAACTAGTCTAGTTGCTTCCCAAATCATTCTAAACTTCAGCCAAGGTAGATTGCTACTAAGCAGGAGCAGAATTGGTCTAACCTTGCATATTGCCAAGTTAGATTGAATAATTTTTTTATGAAAGGTCATTCCTAAGTATTATAGAATGTTTAGCAGCATCCCTTCCCTCTTCTCAGTAGATAGCAGTAGACTGGCTATACAGTTCAGTCACTCAGTCATGTCCGACTCTTTGTGACCCCATGGACTGCAGCATGCTAGGCTTCCCTGCCCATCACCAACTCCCGGAGCTTACTCAAACTCATAAGAATTATGTCACTGATACCATCCAACCATCTCATCCTCTGTTGTCCCCTTTTCCTCCTGCCTTCAATCTTTCCCAGCATCAGGGTCTTTTCAAATGAGTCAGTTCTTCACATCAGTTGGCCAAAGTATTGGAGTTTCGGCTTCAGCATCAGTCCTTCCAATGAATATTCAGGACTCACTTCCTTTAGGATGGACTGGTTTGATCTCCTTGCAGTCCAACGGTCTTTCAAGAGTCTTCTCCAACACTACAGTTCAAAAGCATCAATTCTTCGACACTCAGCTTTCTTTGTAGTCCAACTCTTACATCCATCCATGACTACTGGAAAAACCACAGGCTTGACTAGACAGACCTTTGTTGGCAAAGTAATGTCTCTGCTTTTTAATATGCTGTCTAGGTTGGTCATAACTTTTCTTCCAAGGAGCAAGAATTTTTTAACTTCATGGCTACAGTAGCCACCTGCATTGATTTTGGAGCCCCCCAAAATAAAGACTGTCACTGTTTCCATTGCTTCCCCTTCTATTTGCCATGACATGATGGGACCAGATGACATGATCTTTGTTTTCTGAATGTTGAGTTTAAGCCAGCTTTTTCACTCTCCTCTTTCACTTTCATCAAGAGGCTCTTTAGTTCTTCTTCACTTTCTGCCATAAAGGTAGTGTCATCTGCATATCTGAGGTTACTGATATATCTCCTGGAAAACTTGATTCCAGCTTGTGCTTCACCCAGCCTGGCATCTCACATGATGTACTCTGCATATAAGGTAAATAAGCAGGGTGAGACTAGACAGCCTTGACGTTCTCCTTTCCCGATTTGGAACCAGTCTATTGTTCCATGTCCAGTCCTAACCACTGCTTCTTGACCTGCATACAGATTTCTCAGGAAGCAGATCAGGTGGTCTGCTATTCCCATCTCTTTAAGAATTTTCCATAGTTTGCTGTGATCTACACAGTCAAAGGCTTTGAGGTAATCAATAAAGCAGAAGTAGATGTTTTTCTGGAACTCTCTTGCCTTTTTGATGATCCAACAGATGCTGGTAACTTGATCTCTGGCTCCTCTGCCTTTTCTAAATCCAGCTTGAACATCTGGAAATCATGGTTTATGTACTGTTGAAGCCTGGCTTGGAGAATTTTGAACATTACTTTGCTAGCATGTGAGATGAGTGCAATTGTGTGGTAGTCTGAACATTCTTTGGCGTTGGCTTTCTTGGGGTTGGAATGAAAACTGACCTTTCCCAGTCCTGGGGCCACTGCTGAGTTTTCCAAGCTTGCTGGCATATTGCATGCAGCACCTTCACAGCATCATCTTTTAGGATCTGAAATTGCTCAACTGGAATTCCATCCCCTCCACTAGCTTTGTTCGTAGTGACGCTTCCTAAGGCCCACTTGACTTTGCATTCCAGGATGTCTGGCTCTAGGTGAGTGATCACACCATCGTGCTCAATTGGGTCGTGAAGATGTTTTTTCATGATCTCTTTTTATGAAGATTGACTCTACCTGGACAGACAATCAAAGACACCTCCAGACATTGCTGAATTTCCTCTGAAGGGTAAAACTGCCTCCAGTTGAGATCCACTGCCCTCTTCAGTCTTGATTCTTCTGAGTTAAGATGCAGGCAGTAAATAAGCATCTGATAGGGAGTAAGGCTACTGCCCTCCTGTCAAAATGTCCAGGTTAGAATCTAAGTTTTCAACCTACCAGTTGTGTGAACTGGGACAAATTTCTTAACCTCTCTGAGACAGTTATGAAATGGAGCTGGTAAGTACATATAACTCACAAGGTTACTGTGGTATGAGCTAAACCAGTAAAGCCCGTTAAAGAATACCATCCTATTATACAGTAAGTACTCACTGAATGTTAGCTTCTACTGTTACTGGTAATTGTCTTTCCCAAGTTTCACATCCATGAAGGAAACACACAATGCTGAGACTCTCTCTATAGGTTTTGACCTTAATTTGGACAGAGTGAGGCAAGTCAGAGTCCTGGAAGATGATGACTTAGTATCAAGCCTGCTCTGTCTGATAGCCCAGATGGTAGCAGTTTTTGATCAGCTGATTACATGGCCAGTCATAAAAAAAGACAGGCCAGTCCCTATTTGGCTATCAGTTCCTTGAATATAGAGGAATGACTATATTCAATGACTTTCCTAACCTACTTTATACAGAGGCACACACACACACACACAGTCTCCACCATACCATTTCTTTCTTTGACTTATGAACAAAATTAACTCATTCATATAATCAAAAACAATTTATTGAATACAACTGAGATTCACCTAGGCAGAGTAGTCAAATATCTATTGAATCACACATGATAATTGCTATTATTTATCACACACATATAAACCTCCATTTTCCCAAAGATTTTTGAATTTTAAAATCTAAAATATGCTTATGTTCACTTTCTAAACAATGGATAACTTTAATATATAGTTGCTTGGCTATAAAAACCCTATACTTTAAATTAAAATCCTGATTGAGATTTAAATGGAACACAAGAAAACTCCTGTGTTTCATCTCTACACACAACACCACACAATTAACTAACTCGAATAGGTAGCCTATTCCTTCTCCAGCAGATCTTCATACCCAGGAATCGAACCAGGGTCTCCTGCATTGCAGGCAGATTCCTTGCCAGCTGAGCTACCAGGGAAGCCCAATTCACTTCTAGTTACCAAATATATGTTCTGGTATTTCCACATGAAGCAACTTTCTGATTCTCTGGACATCAGCTGAGTGCCCTGTAAGTTAACCCAATTCTGACATTATGTACCTGGAGACAGAATTAGATCCCACAGGTTAAGGCTCAACCGCATAAAAGTGCTCTCCCAACTCCAGACACCAATCACAACTTCACATTACTAACTGTGCTTCTAATGCCTCAGCTATACACTAGGACTTCCCATCACCCTGTCTTTGGAATCAATCATTTGCTAGAATGGTTCACAGATGTCAACAAAACAATTTACTTACTAGATTAGTGGTTTACTAGAAATGAGTATTGGAGAAAGAAATGGCAGCCCACTCCAGTACTCTTGCCTGGAAAATCCCATGGACAGAGGAGCCTGGTAGGCTACAGTCCATGGGGTCGTGAAGAGGCGGACACAACTGAGTGATTTAAAAAAAATAAAATAAAATAAATGAGTATGACTCAGGAACAGCCATATGGAAGCGGTTCACAGGGCAAGGGATGGAGGAAGGTGCACAGAGTTTCATGCTCTCTCCAGGCATGTTACCAAGCCTCCAACACCAAGACATGTTCACCAATCTAGAAGCTATTGAAATCTTGTTCTTTTTGGTTATTTTGGAGGCTTCATTACATAGGCATGACTTATTAAATCAGTTGCCATTGGTGACTGGTTCAACCTCAACAACTGCAACAGTAATTATCCAAGAGAAATAATAATCAGGGAAACACAAAACACTGAACAATTGCATATAAGTAGTAGGGATGAAGATCACGGCTTAAAAATTCTAGAAGTCTTATCTTAACCTGGAAGAAAGTAAAATGTTGGTTAACTTTAGACTTTCATAAACATGCATGCTAAAACAGCTAGAGTAATCACTTAAAAAATAAAACAGAACATATACTTCCAAACAAACAGAAGGAGAAAACTAGTGGGTAAACAAGGAATCTCAATTAATGAAATAATGATGAGAAAGGAGAGGTGAAAAAAAGAAATAGAATGTATCATATATAAAGAAAGTCTCTATCAAATCAAAGGGAACTCATGATCAAAAAATTTTTTTAAAACTAAGATCAAAGAAGATCTTTAGAAATTATATTCATTCAGAGGAAGAACAAAAAGAAAAAATATTACACAAAAATAAAATACTTAATTATAGAAATTCATAATCATACATGGCTGTTTATATATAAAACATAAATTAAAGTCTATGAATTACTAAAAACTAAGAGAGAAACACTTCTCTTAGAATTTCTGAATGTTCCCAGAAAGAAATTTTTGAATCAGTTAATACAGATTATTGTTAAAATGTTTTACTTTGAATGTACAGAATTCTTTCTTCTATTCAAGAGCTTGATATTTAATCATAGAGATGACTCAAAGAAAACAATTTCTATAAATAATGTAATTCTGTAAAACATCTAACGCATTCCAAGATCAAATATAGCATAGGTCTCTTTGATTATGTTTTAACCCACATAGCTCTCCAGGGAAATAGTGCATAATTTGATACAAAGAATGTTTTTTAACCCCCTTCTATTCCCAATCAGACACTTGAATAATATTTCAGAAACAAAAAAAAATCTTTGCTCTGGCACTTTTTTCTATTTCTTCTTAGACAAGAACTATGCTGAATGTTTTAAAACATGACTATTTCTATACATTCTGGGTTAAAAACAGAGATTGTCTTTTCCAAATTAGAAGGAAGGAGATTTACTATTGCTCTTAAAAAAGAGAAATTCATTTCCCAGCCTGCATCAGTATCTACTGTACTGTTTGAAATTTACAAATACCAACACATGTGCCATATCTGTGACTTTCAAACTTGTGTGTTTATAAAAATTTTGTGATATTTCTTCATCATACAGCTTTCTGATGCCTACCTCCAGAAACTCTGATGATGGGAACTGAGACAAAGAAAGAGAGCGGCACATTTAAAGACACCTTCCGTGTCTAAAGTGCTAGTCAGCTGCAGCATCAGTACCGTTTAAAACTTGTTAGAAATGCAGAATTTCAGGCTCCACCCCAGACCTTGAGTCAGAATCTAAAGTTTATCAAGATTCTCAGATTATTCATACACATATTGAAGATTGAGAAGCAATGTTTTAAGGATAGGAGTCCCTGTTGTAATTCAGATAAGGACTAGCAAGAATTTCTAAAGTCTGATGAACTTAGTTTCTTGGTAGAATAAATATTCTTAAACTGAAACTTACATTTTAGAATAGAATTTAAGTCATTTTCTTCAACTACACATGACATGGAAACAATGCCCTCACTGTAGTTAAATTGTGAATTCGGGGCTAGAAACAATAATAGGCTTTGCTGTAAGTAATAGAGAGTTGGAAAACAGAGACAGGAGTTTCTCTCTCAAGTAAAAGCAGTCCACACATGAGAAGACCAGAGTTGTTATTTCAGCTTCACACTGACATCAAGGACCCTGGATCTTATCTTTTTCCCTCATCTAAATGGTTTATACATCTCCAGTGATCAGGTCCAAGTTCCAGCAAGAGGGCAAAAGAAAGGGAGCAAAGACAAAAAGGCATGCCCTCTCTTTCAAAGTGTGTTTATGAAAAACTCACACAACATTTTGCTTCCATCTCAGTGGCCAGATCTTAGACATATCCCTATAATCAATGAACAAGGAATGGGAGAAATGTAAGCTTCAGGCTGGAAACACTACCATCCTCAATATACTAGAGATTCTAGTAATTAGGGAGGAAGCAGAGAATGAATGTTGGGACAGGCAACTGGCAGTCTCTGCCACAGACCTGCTTTAAGTCCAAGCATGTCTAGAGGCAACCCCCAATTCAAAGTATCTGACGTGTAAAACAACTTGTATTTACAAGTGACCTGTTCTACTGTTTGAGAAGACATTGTGAAATTTAATGCTTTGAAGAAAGTTGTGAGGTACATCATGGGGAAAAAAAAAGAAAATGTGGAAGGACCCCTGAGTGACTCAGCTCCAGAGACACCTTCTGCATGGTGGCACTTTCTGGAAATACAAAGAGCATAGCTTGCATGCTTTGCAGTGATCCTAACACAGTGACCCACTTATTAGCCCACCTGTGCAGAAATCTCTGATTTGGCCTGATGTTTTGCTTTTTTCCCCCCACTTTTATAGCAAATGTTTAAAATTCCACAATTAGTCATTCAAGCATCCTAGTTTTAAAATATTAATAGCTATGGAGTGGTTATAGGCTACCAGTCATTCATTAATGTGAATTGGCTTAATTATATTAATTTTCTAATGACTGACAAACATAGGCTTCTTTGTAGAAAGGAAACTATAACTCATGGCCAAGTGAGGTAAGTAAATCACTTTAGACGTCCCAACCATTGTTCTGCTTCTCGGTTGCAATGTTACAAAGGCATAGCCTCAAAATTATTAGAGACCAGAAGGAAAGTGGCTTGACAGTATTGGAGTGGGGTACAGAGAGAAAGGTAGATTGATGGAAAATTAAAACTTAACTATTTCTAAAACTTGCCTGAAATTTTCAGGGTACCAGGAATTGGTAAGAAAAAAAAATCCCCTTCTCTCTTCGGCACCATAACACTCTTAGTTATCAGGGTACACGACATAGTGTTCTCAGTTAATATTAAAAGCACACATGTGTGTGTATGTGTGTGTGTGTGCACGCTGTTTTCAGTCATGTCCGACTGTTTGTGACCCCATGGACCATAGCTCACTTGACTCCTTTGTCCATGGAATTTTCCAGGCAAGAGTATTGGAGTGGGTTGCCGTTTCCTACTTGAGGGGATCTTCCCAACCCAGAGATTAAATCCTGTCTCTTGTGTTTCCTGCAATGGTAGGCAGATTCTTTACCATTAGCACTACCTGGGAAGTCTCACGTGGGTCAATTAGCAGTTCAGTATATTTTTAATGGTAGGTTACAGGTGAACTAGCATATATTGTATTTTATAGAAGATGCATAGAGTTCCAAGCAATTGAAGGGGAAATAAGATTTTTCTTCATAGTGTGTACCTAAATTAGGAATTACCAAATCCAAGATTTCCAAACCAATATATTGTTGCTGTTGCTGTAGTCATTGCTATTGAAGAACTCATTTACATACACAATCATCTGTAGAACAATATAAAACATAAAAAGAGGAGAGCAGCTCTGCCTGGATCAGAACCCAGGAATCCCGATCTCCAGCTCTCTCTGAAGTTCCCAAATACAAGGCAGACCTTGAAAACCCCTGTTCTGAAGCAAGAAGGAACAGTGTCTCAAAATAACGCAAGGGCTCAGATTTCTTAGTAAGAAATATAAATATTGCCCTCACATCTGCAACATCTGTATAATACATTGTAGGTGGATCAAAGGTGTGGTTGCTGCTGCTGTTGGTATTCACTTAAGAATGAACTACTAGTGTATAGACTGAATAGAATTTTATATTTTTAAAGAATTTTCACTTATATTAATCATGAATAATACACATCTTTTATGAGGAAGATAGAACAGGTACTACTGTGATCATCTTATTGATAAGGAAATTGAAATTCACATAATTTAAGTGACTTTAAAAAGTGACATTGCCAAAAAATGATGGAGGTAGAACAAGAATTCAGATCTTTGGACTTCTCAACTCTGGCTCCTCTTTATAATCACCAGAGAAACTAATTTTAAAAATCAAGGACTTGGGGAGAATGGCAGTGGGATACTCATTAAATATCCCAGAACCTTTCCTCCAACCAAATCTGAAAGAACAAATCTAAACAGCCGTAGGCAACAGCTGCAACAAAACTAGGAGTATACGGAAACCAAAAATATGAGTACGAAAGTGAGGAAAACCAGCAGTTGCAAATATACACGTTAGCCCCACGTGTGGGGAGGGGAGAAAAAGAAGGCAAAGCAGCTTCTAATGGCTCTAAGGATCACAGTGCCCCAGAGTACCGAAAGGCTCACTGTGACGCCCATCTGCAAGCAGAAGCTAGGAGGGCTTTTACTGTCACCGTCTGAATGTGGGGGGTGGGGACCATTGTAAGATCAGAGGTAGCACAAGTCATCTGAGCCCTGAATTTTCAAAACGAATAAAGGGAAGCTCCCATGCAAGACAAAAGCCCACCTTAAGAAGAATACCAATTGAGCAGGGCAGGTACAATAGAACAAAGGAAAAAAGAAAATTCAGATGAAGATGGAAGAAGGGTGCAGAGAAGTCAGATCTCAAAACTACTATGCTTTTTTTATCATTTTGTGAAATCAATAGAAAAGGTAGGTATATATCTAGTTTGAATCTAGAAAAGCTATTCTGTTTCAATATAGGGAAACATTCTCTTAAACATAAGCAAAAAAGAAAGTATTAATAAGTTCCATACAAAGTTACTATTAAGTAAGGAGCAGAATATAATAAGGCTCTCTAGAAATATACATCCACAAAACTCTATCTTAATATTTTAGTAAAAAAAAAGTAAAACTGTTTTTAAAAAAGTTATAGAAGCTATGAAAGAAGAGCATAAAAGAGAAATAGAAACATGTAGAAATGAGTTTACTGGGAAATGGAAGCTATGCAAGGATAGGGGACATAACTCAGAAATGAACATGAATAGAAGAAATATCATTTTAGAAAAGACTAAAATTGAAATCATTCTAAAGTAAACGAACAAAATGCATAATGTCTTAAGAGAAAGAGAAAGTAGAAAGCAGGGAAGTTTTAAAAATAATAAATACAAATAAGATTCAAAATATTCTTGAGAAAGAGACAGCTATAGAAGATAAGCAAAGAAGATCTGACATGTTGTTATAAGAGTCCTTGAAGAAAAGTAAAGCAAAGAAAAACAAAGTAGTACTAAAAGCTATAAATCAGGAAAATTTCTCTGAAGTTAAAAAATAATAAAATAAAAATGCTTGAAATTTTGATTGAAAAGTTGTGCCACATATATGGGAAAGTCATCACAGGACAGTCATGATGTATTCTAGTAAAATAAATGTACTTTAAAGAAAAAAGAGTCTTGCACATATGACGTGTGCCCCACTTCCTAAAATCACCTGTAAGAAAAAGAAAATCAGGTTGTCATCAGACATTTTGACTTTATGTTAGAAGAAAATGAATCAAAATATGTAAGATACTTATGGAAAAGAAAATGTGAGCCAGGGTGTATTAGCCAGACAAACATAACTTCAGGTAAAAAGTGCACAACTATTACTAACCTGCCAAAACAAACAGGAAAACAACAGCTGCAACAAGCCTCACAAAAACAGAGAATACCACTTCCTCCACTAAAGAAATCTTCAGACAACCAAAATGATGAGAAACTTTGGTGCAAGATCTGGCAGTGGATATTAAATATATATTTATCTGTAGAACTAAGATAAAGTGATAATTACAATGAGAAAAGTATCATATGTGACGACAGTTTCTGACTATAATAAAATGGGACATACATGAAGAAAAACAGGACCATGTATGAAAAGGAGAATGAGCTTACTGATTGCCTTTTGATACTATTTGGGAGTGAAGCTATATTATTTCAAATACATGCTGGAGAAAGGGAGGAAGGAAGAAGTTACTGGTAAAGTTCTTGATTTGTAGTAGTAGGGAACAGATAAAAAATAGAAGAAGAAGAAGGAATGAACTATTCATAGACACTACAGCAGATGGATCTCAAAATAATAATACTGAGGGCAAGAAGCCAGAAAAAAAAAAGATTATAGAATGCATGACTCAATTAATATAAAATTCTAGAAAATTTAACTAATGTATAATAATAAGAAGCCAATATGTGGATGAGTGGAGACAGATGGAGGTGGTGGCAATGAAGGAGGAGCAGGTAGAGATTACACAGATCACAGAGGGGCAGGAGGAAAGTCTGGGTGATAGATGGGTTCATCTTCTTCCTTGTGCTGATGAGTTCACCAGGTATACATATATAAAATTCACTGAATTGTAAACTTTAAATTGTATATATTTTTATATATCAGTTATACCTCAATTGGAGAAGGAAATGGCAACCCGCTCCAGTATTCTTGCCTGGAGAATCCATGGACAGAGGAGCCTGGCAGGCTACAGTCCATGAGATCAGAAGAGTTGGACACGACTTAGCAACTAAACTATTGCTACTATTATACCTCAATAAAGCTAAATTTAAGAGGTAAGAGAAAGGGCTCTACTTAGTAGCAGTAAGTCATGAGTAATTTAACACCAACAAAATGACATTTATTTTGCTCCTGAACCAAATATTTGGGCAGCTCTTGAAATTAACTTTTCTCTACTCCAATCTTTGTCAGCTGGAGAAATGCAACCATCTGAAGGCTCATTAACAAGTCTGGTGGTTAATATTGTCTATCAGCTGAGACCCTACCAGAGGTTGTTGGTCAGAAAGCCTATAGGCAACTTCTTCCTGGGACCTGGACTTCCTCAGAGGTAGCTGGTTCCAAGGGTGAGCATTCATGAGAAAGCTCAGCAGAAGCTGCATCGCTTTTCATGACCTAACTTCCAGAAGTCACGCAGTATCATTTCTGCTTCATTCTATTTATTGAGGTGCACACAAAGGTCTGCCCAATTTCAATGGAGGAAAACAGACTGCCTCCTGATGGAAACTGACAAGTTTTTAGAAGCACACATGGCATTGGAAACATGTCTGTGTACATTTTTTTGGAAAATTCAATGTGACATAATGGGATAAATAAATAAGTACTGATATTAATGTAATTAGGAACTGAGAGTTTAGGGCATGAAACAAAGAAGATTCAGATGTAACGTGATTATTAAAGTAAAAACAGCACACTTTTGAATTTTAAAATATTTACATATTTCCCAGCTCGCAAGAGTCAGACACGACTTAGCAACTAAACTACTACTACTACTAAAAATGAGCAATTCACTAACAATAATCATGCCTAGAATTCAGATTTGTATCTCTAAATAGATTTCTACATAAAAGGATCTAGAACTCCTTTGAGAAATGACTTTTTCCAGGACTATTAAATATAAGCCTTTAGCTGTACCTTAAACTTAGTGCTGTATGTCAAATATATTTTAATAAACTTGAAGGAAAAAAAAAGAGATGAGCTTCCATACCAGAAAGCAAGAATGCTACCAGCAACTACTAGGACAGTGTCCAAGGGTCTCAGAATTTAAAATGAAGAGGCTACTCTGGCCATTGTTGAGACAATATAAGAATAAATAAGAAAAATAATTACAAAATAACAAAATATATCAAATATTTTTTAATTCACACATTTATAATAATACTATAAAAATATACCTAATGTTAGAGAACCACTTCATTATTTGAAAACTGGTAAATAAAAGAGAATGAATTAAGCATTTTTTTCTTTCTTACTGTACAAATTATATCTCACAGGAAACAAACAGTTGATGATGGAAAGCTTCTAATTATAGAAATATTCCAGCTAGTAACTAAAGAATAAATAATTGTAGTCAAATATAGCCATTTCATCAACCTTAGTTTTAAAAAATGAGTTTAAGTGTTGATCATCAAAGGCTGCTAATATCACCAAAAGAGGAACAACCAGAAATGTTTTGCCTAATGATGGATGTAACCAACAACATCTACGAAATAGTCTTTCTGAAGTGATCCAATCTAAATTATCTCAAACGTATAACTCTAAATATCAATTTACAGGAAATACAGGGAAGAGAGGAAAGCATTCATTGAAGTCACACATAACCATACTCACACCTCGTCATGAGATGGGGGAAAATCATACGCGCTGCCACCTAAATGACTGGTGGATTTCAGAAGTCATAAATCTTATGAGAAAATGGATGAGTCTTCATGTATATGAATACAGTATATATACAAGTACAAATATCCTAAAATAATATATATCCTGCACACAGAAAGAATGGCTAGAATGCATTGAAATGTGTTCTATTGGGTTTTCCTTCTGTGCTTTGTTGTTTACAGAACTCTTTAGAGAAGGATATATTAGCGTGATGAAAGTATTAATCATTCAGTTGTGTCCAAGTCTTTGCAACTCCCCAGAGTAGCCTGCCAGGCTGCTCTGTCCATGGGATTTCCCAGGCAAGAATACTGGAGTGGGTGGCCATTCTCTCCTCCAGGGGATCTCCCAAACTTAGGCATCAAAACCAGGGTCTCCCACTTCTCAGGCCGATTCTTTATAGTCTGAGCCATCAGGGAAGCTCAAGTGTGGTATTCAGGTGCAAAGTTATTCAATGACAAGGTGACTGGGGCATTTGCCTGAAGAAAATATGCAAAAAGCTTGTATCTGGGGCATTTTTGGCTACAAATAATTCAGCTAAAGTACTCTTCATCATTTTCTATAGTAATGGTATTTGGTTAATAGCATAGTCTGTTATTTAAAAGCCCATCTTGATTAAATGCCTTGCATGATGGTTGAAATTGAGAAACACTTAGGATGTGGAATGACTCAATACATCATACTCATGGAAAAAATAAATGCACTCTGTTTTTCTTATTGTGCAAGTTTAAGATATATTAATATTGCTATCCCTACTAACTGAAACGAATAAAACTCTGAATCACAACAAACCATCTTTTATTAACACTATTATTCAAAATCATTCCAGCAGGTTATAGCACAAGAACAATTTTTCCAAAAAAAAGCATCTAAAATATAGTATTGAGAAGACAGTCCTCAAAATATAGAATAGCATATATTGCAGTCCTTAGTCAGCTAGAAATAGGGGTTTTTTTCCCTGAAAACTTATCAACTATTGCTGATGCATGTGTCAAAGACTGGTTGAGAACTTATTTTTTATAGAGATAAATCAAATAGGCACAATACCAATCAAAATCTCAGAAGCAAGCACATATTCAGTGAATATCTAAGTGACAAACTCAGAACATTGACACACAGGGACCCAGCTCTTTCCAGGAGCTGGTGACCATCTCATTTCAGAAGGCTAGAGAATACTTGGGTCTGATATATTAGCTCAACTGTCATCCATTTTTCCCAATCTCAGTGTCCTTAACTAATAAAAATATTGATGCATCTCTCCATATGATATTCAAAATCTCACTTGGAGACATGAACAGAATCTTAATTTTCCTTCAAGGACCTCTGCAGAACCCTTCGTGAAAGCTGTACTTTTTAGGTAAACTGTGTCATCAGCAGTTCTGTTTTTCTCTACAAAAGAGAGCACATTAATAGTGGACTGTGTTTTACTTCCTTGAGCTCCAATATCTGAATCTGTAAAAAAGGACTCAGATTACCTGTCCTACAGGAATAATTGAAGGTTAAAAAGAGACATGCCATGCCTTGCACATAACAAGTGCTCAGTCAATATTAACTCCCCAATTTACCGACCGTGATTAGAACTGTCCCTAGAGGAAATGAGCACAACCCTTGTTATCAAAGTGAAAAAGTGAAAGTTAGTCGCTCAGTCATGTCCAACTCTTTGCAAGCCCATGGACTCTATAGCCTACCAGGCTCCTCTGTCCATGGGATTCTCCAGGCAAGAATACTGGAGTGGGTTGCCATTTCCTTCTCCCAAGGATCTCCCCAACTCAGGGATCAAACCTGGGTCTCCTACATAGCAGGCAGATTCTTTACTGTCTGAGCCACCAGGAAAGCCCAATCAAACGCCTTAATTCAGAAAGCATCCCTCTAAACAGGAACATTATTTTCTTGAGATACTATTAGGTGATTCACAGAGTCACTAGAAGAAAAAAGCAATGTCTGTGGTCAAATTAGTTTGGAAAATGCTGGGTTAAAACCTGTCTTCATGACTACTAGAACTTTTTCACCTGTAATATACACTGTGGCTCCTTGAATGGAACACAAAGTGTGCTACTTTTCCCAACATTTTGGTCAGTAAACTTTTTGTCAGGAAGACTTATTTACACATGAAGAAACTAATATTCTGTAGAACACATTGTGGCAACTATGGGTCCTGAGAACCAGACTGACAAGACCAGAAGGCAATCATAGTTGCCTCAAAGGATAACAATGCTTTCCTTCAATTTTCTTTCTGTGTGTGGGATTACTCTTAAGCAATATGAAGATGAAACACCTTCAGTAAGCAATTCACTATAGAGTTACTGAGCAATTTTTTTATTTTTCGCTATCGAGTTACTGAGCGATTTTTTATTTTACATAAGGATAACTAAAAGTAAGCTGTTCAGTCTTGTGGACAATACTGTGTATAATTAAAGCATCTACTGCTTGACAAATGAACATGACTTCTAAAGGTACAGTGGTCACTTTGGTCAGAAATATAATTAGCTAGACAAAAAAGGAATTTGACGTTTTTCGTACTTTTAACAGACTGTTTAAAAGCACGTTTGAAGAAACGTAGGGTCACAGAAATTCAAATTTTGTATGCACTGATTCAGATGCATAATAAATAGTCATTCTGGAAAGGCAACTTTTATTTGGTTCAACAAATACCTGCTGCATACCTCCTATATATATAAGGTACAAGTGCGTGTTCAGTCACTCAGTCACGTCTGACTCTTTGTGATCCCATGGACTGTAGCCCACCAGGTTCCTTTGTCCATAGGATTAGATCCTTGCCAGGATCTGTCCAGGCAAGAATACTGGAGTGGGTTGCCATTGCCCCCTCCAGGGATCTTCCCAACCCAGGGGTCTTCCCAACCCAGGGGTCGGACCCGTGTCTCCAGCATCTCCTGCACTGGCAGGCAGATTCTTTCCCACCAAGCCGCCTGAAAAGTCCCTCATGTATAAGGTCCTGGTTAATAAGGGCTTCCCAGTTGGAGCAGTGGTAAAGAATCCACCCGCCAATAGAGAAGACACAGGAGACACAGCTTTCATCCCTGGGTCAGGAAGATCCCCAGGAGTAGGAAATGCAACCCACTCCAGTATTCTTGCCTGGAAAAATTCCATGGACAGAGGAGCCTGGCGAGCTACAGTCCAGGGGGTCACACAAAGTCAGACATGACTGAGTAACTGAACACACACACTGGTTAGTAAACCAATAATGCTGAGAGAAGGCATGCATCCTCTTGAATAACAAATTATAATGAGCCTAGACTGTGAATTTATATACTGAACAAAAGCTTGTTCTGGCCTTTCAGGTAATCACTCTCTTTGAGTCTCTGCCATGCCTAGGATTGTGATATGGTATAACATTTTAGTTTCAATTCTGCTCAGCAATGCCATTGTAAATACCATTTTAACTAGTGCTCAGATGGAACAGAATATGTGTCCTTTGCCAAAGCAACCGCTTAATGCATGGTCTTGCAGTTCAGTTCCAGAGCACCTGTGGTCTACTTTGGAAGAAATGGTGAAATGGAAGTGATTTGGATTGGAGTGGCTTCCAATCCACACACTAAAATGGCTGACATTCAAATTAACCATGCCCAGATGATCCCAAGTATACTCAGGAGGCTGAATCCATCCGAGCTCTGTAGATGACTCTGGAACCCATGGCAGGCAGAATTCCAAGGTTGTCTCCAAGATTCTTACCCTCTGTCCACACATTATACATTCTCTTCCCCTTGATCATGGGTGAGTCTGAATATGACTGATTTCCTCCCATGATTAGGTTATATCATATGACATAGGTAAAGGGACTTTTCCGGAGGTAATTAAGGTCTAAGAAAGAAATGCAAAAAGGCAAAATGGTTGTCTGAGGAGCCCTTACAAATAGCTGAGAAAAGAAAACAAGCTAAAGGCAAAGGAGAAAAGGAAAGATACACCCATTTAAATGCAGAGTTAAGAAAGCTTCCCTCAGTGATCAATGCAAAGAAATAGAAAAAAACAATAGAATGGGAAAGACTAGAGATCTCTTCAGGAATATTAGATACCAAGGGAACATTTCATGCAAAGATGGGCACAATAAAGGACAGATGGTATGGACCTAACATAAGATATTAAGAAGAGGTGGCAAGAATACACAGAAGAACTATACAAGAAAGATCATCATGACCCAGATAACCACAAAGTGTGATCACTCACCTAGAGCCCGACATCCTGGAATGTGAGTCAAGTGAGCCTTAGGAAGTATCACTACAAACAAAGCTAGTGGAGGTGACAGAATTCCAGTTGAGCTATTTCAAATCATAAAGCTGATGCTGTGAAACTGCTGCACATATTGAGCCAGCAAATTTGGAAAACTCAGCAGTGGCCACAGGACTGGAAAAGGCCAGTTTTCATTCCAATCCCAAAGAAAGGCAATGCCAAAGAGTACCCAAACCACCGCACAGCTGCACTCATCTCACACGCTAGTAAAGTAATGCTCAAAATTCTCCAAGCCAGGTTTCAACAGTACGTGAACCATGAACTTCCAGATCTTCAAGCTGGGTTTAGAAAAGGCAGAGGAACCAGAGATCAAATTGCCAACATTCCCTGGATCATCAAAAAAGCAAGAGAATTCCAGAAACATTTTTACTTCTGCTTTATTGACTATGCCAAAGCCTTTGACTGTGTGGGTCACAACAAACTGTGGAAGATTCTTAAAGGGATGGGAATATCAGACCACCTTACCTGCCTCCTGAGAAATCTGTATGGAGGCAAAGAAACAACAGTTAGAACTGGACATGGAACAACAGTCTGGTTCCAAATTGGGAAAGGAGTACGTCAAGGCTATATATTTTCATCCTGCTTATATGCAGAGTACATCATGTGAGATGCCAGGCTGGATGAAATCCAAGTTGGAATAAGATTGCCGGGAGAAATATCAATAACCTCAGATATGCAGATGACACCACCCTTATGGCAGAAAGCAAAGAAAAACTAAAGAGCCTCTTGATGAAAGTGAAATAGTAGAGTGAAAAGGTTGGCTTAAAACTCAACATTCAGAAAACTAATATCATGTCATCTGGTCCCATCACTTCATGGCAAATAGATGGGGAAGCAATGGAAACAGTGACAGACTTTCTTTTCCTGGGCTTCAAAATCACTGCAGATCATGACTGCAGCCATGAAATTAAAAGACGCTTGCTCCCTGGAAGAAAAGCTGTGACCAAACTAGACAGCAGAGACATTAAAAAAGCAGAGACATTACTTTGCCAACAAAGGTCCATCTAGTCAAAGCTGTGGTTTTTCCAGTAGTCATGTATGGATGTGAGAGTTGGACTATAAAGAAAGCTGAGTGCTGAGAATTGATGCTTTTGTACTGTGGTGTTGGAGAAGACTTTTGAGAGTCCCTTGGACTGCAAGAAGATCAAACCAGTCCATCCTAAAGGAAATCAGTCCTGAATATTCATTGGAAGGACTGATGCTGAAGCTGAAACTCCAATACTTTGGCCACCTGATGTGAAGAACTGACTCATTGAAAAAGACCCTGATGCTGGGAAAGATTGAAGGCAGGAAGAGAAGGGGATGATAGAGGATGAGATGGTTGGATGGCATCACTGACTTGCTGGACATGAGTTTGAGCAAACTCCAGGAGTTGGTGAAGGACAAGGAAGCCTGGCATGTTGCAGTCCATGGGGTCACAAAGAGTTGAATAAGACTGAGTGACTGAAACGACTGAATTAAGGTCCTAAATAAGTCGTGACTGAATTAATCAAAAGAGGGAATATCCTAGTTAGCCCACTGTGAGCCCTTTAAAAAGGAATGGATCCTTCCTAAAGGAATTGATTGAAAGTGAAAGAGATTCTCTTGTTAGCCTTAGAGAAGTAAACTGCCATATTGTGGAGAGGGTGAATTGGCATTTTAAAGAGCAAAATAGCACCTTAGTTATATATAGGCTTTGAAGCCTGATTGCTTGGCATTGAAACTTGTTTCCACATATGACCCCAGACAAGTTAATTGTTCCCTCTGAGCCTCAGGTTCCTCAACTACAAACTCAGGTGACACATGCCTGGCCTGCCATGTAAGCTTGTTGTGAGAATTATATATATGAACATAGATGGAGCACTTGGAAGAGTGGCTCCCGCATTAAGTTCCTTATAAATGGAAACTGTTCTTATTTTGTGTTCCTAAGTGCCATTGTGAGGATGCAACCAGATATTATATCACCATGCCAGGAGAATTCTCCTTTGAGCACCAACATCTCTTTATCATCCACCTCAAATCTAAATTCTGGAGTACCTCAGGACTCTGTAAAGGGTTTTCTCTCCTTTAGCTTGGTTATTTTCTTCCCTAAATGATCTCATCCTTTACTATGACTATATATCATTTATGTATCATCAACTCCAAAATGTATTTCTCATACACAGATCATTGCTCTCATCCTTAAACATACGCATATACCATTACCTATCTGACATATCCACTTTGATGGCTCATACGTATCTCAAATGTAGCATGCCCACACCTAAATCCTTAGCAGCCCAACCATTCTTCAATCTCTTTTCCCCAAGGCTTTCCCTTCTTAGTAAATGGTATGATGGTCCATCCTAGATGCTCAATCCAGAAATCTGGGAAAATTTAGGATTTATTTCTCTCCAAATATATTCAATTCATTACAATTTTTCTCAAAAAAAAAACAAAAAACATAATCCATTAATTTCTCTTTCCACCATAATGTACCTGCAAGGCTGCTCCGAATCCTTTTTTAACAATATGTAGCCATTTAATTATTATTTTTATGTACCAAGTCTGTCTTCCCCTGCAAGACTGATCTGATCACTTTTTACAACCACTTTGTTCTCTACCACTAGCAAAATGCCAATCCCACAACAGATATTGAGAAAATATTTGTTGAATGAATGAATGAATGAACATATCATAGTTCTCCCCCATGAGTGTGTTTTGATGAGAACAACAGAATTAACCACTCAGACTGAAAGCAGAAACAGCAAAATTACTAGAATATTAATGTCATAAAAAGTTTGAGATTCATATTTTCCCACATTTCAACTCCAGACATAAGAAGATTGCTTACAATCTGAACCACAGAGCTTCACATCTGATCTCATTTCCTATTGCCATCACCAGTGGCTATCATGTCTTGAATCCTTCTGTTCTTGTAAATAGCTGTACCTAATAGTTCTAATTATACCAGCTAAATGTCCAATACTAGAGTAAAGGCACAAATTCTACTTATGTATTAATCAATAGTCATATCCTTTGTTGTTATTGTGAGGAATCATTTCAGATCATAAAATGGTTATGTCCAATATCCTGTGCCAAACTCATTCTTTTATTTTTTTTCTCATCCCCAGGCTTCTATGTTTGACCTTCATCATTCCACTTTGCTGAGATAGGTCTCCTAGCAAATATCATGAAAAAGGTTGGAAGTGCAATCCAAGCAAAGACTTTAAAGTTTCAAATCTACATGAACCATTTTTATTTATTCCCAAACCAAGGAACAAGGAAGGGCTTACACACAGATCATTTCTGTGGTAAGATATACCCACAACTAAATCCTTAGCAACACAACCCTTCTTCAGTTTCTGATGAAACCTCTTACCCACAGGCATCTTCCTCAATAATACCCCATAAACCCTCTCCTCACCGGGACCATGTTCCTGAGCTTCTTTTATTGAAAATAAAATTCTCATTTCAGCCCTCATTGCCCTCTAGCTATCACTCTCTCTCTTTCCCACCAAAGTCAAATTTTTAGAAAAAGATTTAAAGACATTTCCACATGTAATACTTTGTCCTCAAAACAACTCCTTTCCAAAGCAGCATAAATCCAATGACTGACTGATTTGGGATATAAAGACCAGATCACTTATGCCAACTTCAAGCAACTCAGAAGGGTCTTCCTAGCTTCTGGATTCTCAATGTATCAGGTGAAGCTTTCAGTGGGCCTTCATCATAACCTAAATTTTCCCTCTGACCTATCTGTCCATTTCCTTTCCTTCTACAGGAGTTGACCTCAAGAATATTTTTAATACACTCCCTGTACTTTATGAATCCAGTCTGACAGAAGCCTTCAATATTATGTTGTTGTTCAGTCACTCACTCATGTCTGATTCTTTACAACACCATGGACTTTAAAACACCAGGCTTCCCTGTCCTTCACCATCTACCGGAGCATGTTCAAACTCATGTCTATCAAGTGAGTGATGCCATCCAACCATCTCATCCTCTGTCAGCCCCTTTTCCTCCTGCCTTCAGTCTTTCTCAGCATAAGTGTCTTTTCCAATGAGTCAACTCTTCACATCAGGTGGCCAAAGTATTGAAGTTTCAGCTTCAGCATCAGTCCTTCCAATGAGTATTCAGGACTGATTTCCTTTAGGATGGACTGGTTTGATCTTCTAGCAGTCCAAGGGACTCTCAAGAGTCTTCTCAAACACCACAGTTCAAAAGCCTCAATTCTTTGACACTCAGCCTTCTTTATGTTCCAACCCTTACATCCATACATGACGACTGGAAAAACTATAGCTTTGATAAGATGGACCTTTGTCGGCAAAGTGATGTTTTAAATACACTATCTAGGTTGGTCGTAGCTTTTCTTCCAAGGAGCAAGCATCTTTTAATTTCATGGCTGCAGTCACCATCTGCAGTGATTTTAGAGCCTAAAAAAAGAAAGTCTGTCACTGTTTCCATTGTTTCCCCATCTATTTGCCATTAAGTGATGGGACCGGATGCCATGATCTTACTTTTCTGAATGTTGAGTTTTAAGACAACTTTTTCACTCTCCTCTTTCACCTTCATCAAGAGGCTCTTTAGTTCCTCTTCATTTTCCACCATAAGGATGGTGTCATCTACATATCTGATGTTATTGAAATTTCTCCTGACAATCCTGGCTTGTGTTTCATCCAGCCTGGCATTTCTCATGATGTACTCTACGTGTAAGTTAAATAAGCAGGGTGAGAATAGACAGCCTTGACATAGTTCTTTCCCAATTTTTATCCAGTCTGTTGTTTCATGTCCGGTTGTAACAGCTGCTTCTTGACCTGCATACAGGTTTCTCAGGAGGCAGGTAAGGTGGTCTGATATTCTCGTCTCTCTAAGAATTTTCCAGTTTGTTGTGATCTATACAGTCAAGGCTTTAGCATAGTCAATGAAGGAGAGGTAGATGTTTTTCTGGAATTCGCTAGCTTTTTTTGTGATCCAACAGATGTTGGCAATTTGATCTCTGGTTCCTCTGGCTTTTCTAAATCTAGCTTGCACATCTGGGAGTTCTCGGTTCACATACTGTTGAAACCTACCTTGGAGGAATCTGAGCATTACCTTGCTAGCATGTGAAATGAGTGCAATTGTGCAGTAGTTTGAACATTCTTTGGTATTGCCCTTCTTTGGGATTGAAATGAAAACTGACCTTTCCCAGTCCTGTGACCACTGCTGAGTTTTCAAATTTGCTGGCAGATTAAGTGCAGCACTTTCACAGCATTATCTTTTATGATTTGAAGTAGCTCAACTGGAATTCTATAACCTCCACTAACTTTGCTTGTCATGATGCTTCC
This sequence comes from Cervus canadensis, assembly GCF_019320065.1. Lineage (NCBI taxonomy): Eukaryota > Metazoa > Chordata > Mammalia > Artiodactyla > Cervidae > Cervus > Cervus canadensis. The sequence continues at coordinate 16,408,258 of NC_057390.1, read as the reverse complement.
TAAGGCCCACTTGACTTTGCACTTCAAGATGCCTGGTTCTAGGTGAATGATCACACCATTGTGGTTATCTGGGTCATTAAGATTTTTCTCGTATAGTTCTTCTGTGTATTCTTTCCACCTCTTCTTAATATCTTCTGTTTCTTTTAAGTCCATACCATTTCTGTCCTTTATTGTGCCCATCTCTGAATGAAATGCTCACTTTGTATCTCTATAATTTTCCTGAAGAGATCTCTAGTCTTTCCCATTCTATTATTTTCCTCTGTTTCTTTGCATTGATCACTTAGGAAGGGTTTCTTATCTCTCCTTGAAATTCTTTGGAACTCTGCTTTTTTCCTTTACCTTTCACTTCTCTTCTATTCTCAGCTATTTGTAAGGCCTCCTCAGACAACCATTTTGCTTTTTTGAGTTTCTTTTTCTCAGGGATAGTTTTGATCACCTGCAGAATACATAGGCAATTTGTGCCTCCTGTACAATGTTACGAACCTCTGTCCATAGTTCTTCAGGCACTCTATCAGATATAATCCCTTGAATCTGTTTATCACTTCCACTGTGTAATCATAAGGGATTTGATTTAGGTCATACCTGAATGGCCTAGTGGTTTTCCCCAAGTTCTTCAATTTGAGTTTGAATTTTGCAATAAGGAGTTCATGATCTGAGCCACAGTCAGCTCCTGGTCTTGTTTTTGCTGACTGTATAGAGCCTCTCCATCTTTAGCTGCAAAGAATATAATCAATTTGATTTCAGTATTGACCATCTGGTGACATCCATCAGCAAAGTTATTCTCTTATCTTGTTGAAGAGGGTGTTTGCTATGACCACTGCATTCTCTTGGCAAAACTGTTAGCCTTTGTCCTGCGTCATTTTGTGCTCCAAAGTCAAACTTGCCTGTTACTCCAGGTATCTCTTGACTTCCTACTTTTGTATTCCAGTCCCCTCTGATTAACAAGACATCTTTTTTTGGTATTAGTTTTAGAAGGTCTTGTAGATTCAATATTATAGGTATCCTTTAATTTTCATATCACTCTTAACAAATTTGAAATTTACAGGCTTATTATGTGGTTATCTGATTAAAGCCTTTCTCCCCCATGAAAACAGTGTCATTTTTTTTTCACTATTATTTTCCCCATACCCAGCACAGTGTATATGTCCCATGGAATATGCTTGGTGAATAGTCAGTTCTTGTACTAGAATGGTAAATGAATAAATACCTGTTTATTCACTACTAGGAATCCATTTATTTAAATTAAGTTACTGTGTTTCCCAATCAAAATGCAATTGACCCTTATATGTAGTCCATGCATCCTAGAACAAGCACATAAAGACTTTCCTGATTGGAAAAAGCCTTTAAGAAAGGACTTGGCACCATGTTGAGTTTAGAAAAGACCTAAACGCTGATGGAAGACCACCAATCAACATCATGTAGCTGAAAGATTGAAAAAGCATGGGTTTTGGACTCAGCCAAACATGGATTTGAAGTTGGACTTTGTCACTACCCAGGTGATCTGTCATAAGAATTAAAAGAATTCCAATTGGAAAATACTAGGCATAAAATAACCACAATAAATATTTGTATTTTATCCATATAATCCCTATCATCCTCCAACTACATTGTAACTTTTTCTGAGAAGAATGCTGCCCATGAAATCACCTTATCTGAATATCCACTGAGGATAAAAGCAAACATGAAAATGTATTTTGGCCACTTCAATTATTTTGCTCTTCTTTTAAAATCTTTTCCATTCTCAAATTTATTTCAGTAAGCTAGTCATCACAGAATCCTTGAGACGGTTGCTATTGGATTTGGTTTAAAAGCAATAAACTGAAACAAAGTATCATGGTAAAACTATGCAAATTGACCAAACTTAAATCAAACTAATAGGAAGACTTTTCATCTACTGCCAGCTAATTTACTTCATGCTTCTGGATATCGATTCTACTTGGAGTGGTGGGAAATCTGTCATGCTTAAGATGCCATCTGTTCCAACTGCCAATGAAAGTTACTTCTCTCTTCCAAGGTCTGTTGGCCAACAGCTCATCTCTTATTTCCCACAGCTTTTTGAAAGCTTCATTAGGTCCCTATTCAACGTTAGACAAGAAATCCAATCTATTTATTTTCATTACTTCTAACAATTGACTAATTTATACTTTCAAGTCAGGAGCTTCCCCTCAACCACAGACACAAAAATCAATGAAGAAGGAAGTGTGGGGACATGTGAGTTTTGTGGAAAAGATATTGGAATTGTAGACAAACAAGAAGTATAGAAGTCTCTATGAGGCTACAGAGCAAAGAAGGGATTAAATAGCAAATATCAGTTTGTCAGAGGAAACAGTCAGCAAAATTTCAAAGGAAAGCATGTTTCTGGAAAAATTAGACCAAGCAATCTTCCCCACAAAACTATGAAATTGGAACACTACAGATGTGTCAAATGCTGTGGCCTGTGCTATAGTAATTAAATACTGACTTGTATTGATTCACACATGAATTTGTGATGCACTTTTCATACTGATGTTATGGAACTAAATGAATGAGGGGTTTAAACAACTCAACTAGGAATGAACTAAGTCTAACTCTAAATAGTCAAGTCCAGTGAACATTTTAATGGTTGAGGAATTTTTAAATTATGTGAACCCACTTATTTCTTTAACATAAATTCACTTGGTTTAAAAGTTTTCAATCTTTTCAGGATACATATGATGTTCCAATTTTGAACAATGTTCACTGATTCCTCAGAAGACAAAAAAAATAAAACACATTTCTGATTCATGGGTTTTTAGACTCTCCACCTTTCCATTGTATCTGTCAATATAAAATTGACAGTATAACTAACTGGTAATACCTAGATTAACTGTGGTTGGTGAATTTTTTTTTACATATACTTGGGAGAGTGAAAACCATGCACCTAATGGCTTTGGAGTGTTTTGGAGCCCAGGTCAAAACAGGAAGAAGCAGATCTGAGGCATGAATAATATATCAAAGTTAAGACATGCAAAGAATACAGCCATTTACTTAAACAAGGTATTCATTCTCTTTGGAATAAATAAATGCTCAGGAGTATATGTTCTAGAATGCCTTATCTGGACACATATCTGCTATTTCAAGTCTCTGAGCTCATTCCCTGTAATATCTCCATGTTTCAAAGATATCAGAAAGGGACTAAGCTGAAAAGTACTCTCAACAACTTTTCCTCAGTCAATTCATTTGTATTTAACTGATTTTTTGTTTATTTATAATATAATAAACATTCACTACAGAAAGCTGAAGAAAATTATATTGACTCACATTCCTCCTCACAGAAATAAGATCTGGTGAATACATATAAATCCTTTTCTGTACAAACAGACATATATACATAATATTTACTGACAAAATTGAGAATAGATGGGAGAATGGCATTGTAATATGCATTTTTTAATGTATCTTAAGAACCTTCTTCTCACACTAAATGTTTAAATGCTGAGTAAGATTTTATATATTTTTATATACTCATCAACAAATATTTATTGTAAGATGGTGAAAACTACAAAAAAGAATACATGGCAAGATAAGAAGGATAGGGAGAGAGTGGGACTTGGGAGATAACTAGAGTTCTCAAAGAAGATGTCACTGATCATGTGATATTTGAGCAGAAATTTAAGAGCACAGTGCTGCAGCTCTGGGCAGAAGTGTGCCTACCATGTTCAAGAAAGTGCTGGGAGATCAACAGAGTTGGTATGGAGTGAACTGAGGAGAGTATCAGGAAATGAGTAAAAACAGGAAATAAGAAATGTCAGATGTTGACATAGATATGCCAAGTAGGTGGGCAGACTATGTTAAGTCTTTTGGTCATTGGAATGACTTTAGCATTTACTCTGAGTGAAATAGGGAGACACAGAAGGGTTTTGAGCAGAAGAATAATATGGTTAGATTTCTATTTTAAACAAATTAGTTTCCCCACCGCCCCCCCCCCAACTCTGTGGTTAGTGGAGGAAAGGGGGTAGTAGAGAAAACACACACAGAGAAAACATGGAGAAATCTATAGCAATAATCCAGGTGAGCGTTAATCACGGCCGGGACCAGTAGAGTAGCTGTGGGGATGGTGAGAAAAAAATGGGTTCTAGATAGATATTAAAGTGAAAGTCATTCAGTCGTGTCCAACTCTTTGCGACCCCATGGACTATAGAGTCCATAGAATTCTCTAGGCCAGAATACTGGAGTGGGTAGCCTTTCCCTTCTCCAGTGGATCTTCCCAACCCAAGGATTGAATCCAGGTCTCCCACACTGCAGGCAGATTCTTTACCAGCTGAGCCACAAGGGAAGCCCAGGAAAACTGGAGTGGGTAGCCGATCCCTTCTCCAGCAGATCTTCCCAACCCAGGAATCAAACCAGTGTCTCCTGTGTTGCAGGTGGATTCTTTACCACCTGAGCTAAAGTCTATTTACAAAAACAGACATTGGCTCATAGATGATAGTTTGCTAATGCTTTAATCTAAGTTGTCAAATTAATGGACACTGAGTTGTTAATAGCACTTCCAGAAAGACAGGAATCAGTCAGAGTTTTAGCCACTTATATTCTCAGGCACTTCAGCCCTATTGCTTTTTCATTCATTGGTAACTGCACCCTCTCCAGTCTGCCTACTATTGTTTACCTCTCAGTTTTCAGATACAGTGTGTGTTTATAATATAGGTGTTTGTATGTGTGTGTTGCCTCCAGAGATATTAAGTGTCAGTGGGAGAGACAGACCGTAACGGATTTACTCAATCTTGCCTGAAACTAGAATCTTGATTGATTTTTGAGTTTCCCTATCTTGCTTTCTTTGGATAAATCCCACTTGGTTATGGTGTATTATCCTGCTGTTTTCATATATTGCTATTATGTTTCTCCAATGTTTTATTAAGGATTATTACATTAATGTCCATGAAGGATATAATTATATAGTTTTACTTTAATGTCTTTATCTTCTGGGTTTATATTAGGGTAACACTGGTCTCATAAGATGAATTAGGAAGCTTGTTCTCATTAATTTTCTGAAAGAGTTCATATAGAATGAATATAACTTCTGCCTTATATGTGTGATACCATTCACCAGTGAAGCCATTTGGCCCTGGAGGTGCATCCTAGAATATCTAGGCATTCAATATCTTCTTAAGTCAGTTTTGTGTTTCTGTTTCTATCAAGGTATTTGACTATTTTATGTGTTTCTTAATTAACATATTATATAATAAGATTAATAATATTATTATTATTCTCTTAATATGTATAAAAAATACAGCTGTTGTTTTTATTCCTGATATTGTATTTTATGTCATGTACTTTTTTCTTGCTAAATCTAACTAAATGTTTATCAATTTTATTGATATTTTTAAGAAACTAGGTACCAGTTCCATTTATGTCTCTCATTACTCTTGATTGATTTTCACACTTATCTTCATTACTTCCCTTCTTTTATCTACCTCTGATTTAACCTTTTTTTTTTTTTTTTTTGTAGCCTCTCAAGTTGGAAACCTAGATAACTGATTTTGGACATTTCCTATTTTCTAATATAAGCATTTAAAGCCATAGACTTCCACCCAAGCATTGCTTTACATTGTGCTTTCCTTTTTATTAACTTTACATTTCAATCTTCAATACTTCTTTGACTCACTGATTTTTAAAAACTACATGGCACAGTTTTTACATATTTTGACATTCTCCAAATATCCTTATGTTATTGATGTTTACTTTAACTCTGTTTTGGTCAAAGAATATGTTTTGTGTTATTTTAATAATTCAAAATTTTTGAGACTTGTTTTATGACCATATTATGGTCTTTCTCAAAAACGTTCCCTATATATTTTTTAAAATGGCAAAAATTAGTATTCTGTATTTTGGACTGTAGTGTTTCATTAGTGGCAATTAGTTCAATTCAGTTGATAGTGCTATTCATGTCTATTGGTTGACTTTCTGTTTCCTTGCAATATCAATTACTGAGAAAGGAACCTTGAAATCTCCAAATATAATTCTGAAATTGCCCAATTCTCCCATCAGTTTTTTTCTCAGAAAGCTTTATGTTTAGCTATTGAGTATATAAACATCTAATTGTTTTATATTATTGATTCATTGAAACTTTTATCATTGTGAAATGTCCCCCTTCTGGTCCTAATAAAATTTCTATACTTCTCTGATATTAATATAGCCATTCTAACTTAATTATAATTAGTGTTTATATGAAATGTTTTTTCCATCATTTCCTTGTAACCTATCTGTGTTTTATATTGAAAATGGTTTACTTCCAAACAGCATATAGTTTAAGTATTTTTAAATTATTATTATTGAGGTATAATTTGCATATAAAATACTATTTTCAAATGTATAACATAATTATTCAATATTTGCAATAAGTCTAGTTAACACTAATCACCATATATAGTCACTAATTTTTTCCTTTGTAATGAGCACTTTTAAGATCTATTCTCTTAGCAACTTTCAAATATGCAACACAATAATTAAGTATTGACTTTTTTATCCAGTCTGATGACCCATGCTTCTATTTAAAATATTTAGTACATATATGAATATAAAGGGAGACAGTATTTGCTTGCTTGCTTGCTTGCTTTTTTTTATCCAGCTATGCTCAACTGGGAAACACAGACTCAGTATAGTTGGAAATATGATTCTTCTTCATAGCTTCAACTTGAATTCTTTTTCAAGTATGATGAAATGAGAATGGAAAAAGTATAAGGACATACAGAAGAAATGTAGAAGGATGGAGCAAAGGTTAAGCAGGCTTAAGGGCACAGAAAAAGTTGTATGAACAATGGATGATAGGATTTAATAATGTGAAAATATTGTTGGGTCCAAGGTTCTGAAGGAGTAAATGTCAAAATTAGAAGTATGTGTGTAAGGTTTTAGAAAAGGTTTAGTTATTGATAGTGAAAACTTTTAGGTTGATACATAATTCCTCGTTGAAAGTTCAAGGAGAGGTAAAGAATGTAATTTTGTGGCATGTTGTAAATATTAGAACTTTAAATTTAAAATGTCACTTCACTTTAATAAGGTAATTCATAGAATATATTTACTATAGTAATTTTATATGTACCATCAAGCATATAAAAATATGTGACTATTTCAAGAGATAAATATTTTACATCATTTTATCCCATCTTTTTTTTTATTTATTTAAAAATATGGAACACTTCACGAATTTGCGTGTCATCTTGATTTTGCATTTTTATTCCACTCCTCCCACAAAATTTTATCTCAGTGATGTATGTTCTTATGTTTGAAAGTTATTATCCTATTTATATTTCTGAAACAATAATATGTTTCTAAATTAGTTTGTTAAAATTTTTTGTAGATTTAGTTATTATATAATTATTGGTAGTAAATAAATTGGTCTAAGTATTACGCATGTGCCACAAAATTAAATAGCTATTAAATATAAAATCTTTAAAAAAAAAAAACACATTTCTTAATAAGATGGATAAAGCTTTAAACAACATGTTTCCATGGGCTAGCTATGCTTATTATTAGAATGCAAGAAGGTTTAACGTCAAACATATTCCTAAATTTTTGTTTGTTTTTCATAGTTAAGCAATGAAAACACTTAAGTAAATAATTAGATGGAAACAAAAGAAGGATGGGTAGAACCATCCTTTATACCCAGGCCATTCTACATGAGCTCCTCTGGGTGAGTCTCAACTCACTGCTTGAAAACTTTGCATCCCTTTCTGGTTCATGGCTTTCTGATGACCTGAATTATTTAATCTCATGGCTGTGTGGTTCTCTTCACTGGAAGCAAGTGTTAAGAGCTGGTACCTGTCTTTGTTCTGGTTATACATCTGTCAGGATTCCAGAAAACTTCTGGTGACTCAGACTTCTTAACAACCAGGTTATAGGGTTTCCCAGGTGGTGTCAGAGGTACAGAAACAGCCTGCCAAGGCAGGAGACATAAGAGGCATGTGTTCAATCCCTGCATCGAGAAGATCCCCTGAAGGGCATGGCAACCCACTCCAGTATTCTTACTGGAGAATCCCGCATGGACAGAGGAGCCTGTCAGGATACAGTCCATGGGGTTGCAAAGAGCCGGCATGACTGAAGTGATTTAGGATGCTCAGGTCCTGTAGTAAAACGATTTCAGGCCAGCCTCAAATATATGACAGTGGAAGGTGTTTTACATTCTATACTATACCACTACCTCACTGTGCTTTGGCTGATGAGGAAATCTTTAAATTATCTTGTATTTACTGTGTCTATCTTTTTGTGTATTTAGGGAAATAATTAACTCTAAGATGCCCCCTGCCATCCCACTTTACCTTAAAACTCCAGTTTGCTTACAACAGGAAGAAAATATCTCTTTTTCCCCTTCTAAAGTCTCATCTAGGACTTCCCTGGTGGCTCAGACTGTAAAGCATATGCCTACAATGCAGGAAACCCAGGTTCAATCCCTGGGTCAGGAAGATGCTCTGGAGAAGGAAATGGCAACTCATTCCAATATTCTTGCCTGGAAAATCCCATGGACAGAGGAGCGTGGTAGGCTACAGTCCATGGGGTCGCAAAGAGTTGGACACGACTGAGCGACTTCACTCACTCACTCACTAAAACACTCATCCGGGATCCTTATAATAAAAGATGGATTAATAAGGAAAACACATGGAGATTTGCTTAATATAAGTTTTATTTGGCCCAGATGCCTTTGTAAGAAAATGAAGACCTGAAACGGTTAAACATGAGCATTTTTCTGTTAGGTTGGATGAAGAGAGGAAAGTCATCAAAAGATATGAGGCTACCTTTCAAATTAGAATTTTATGCCCTGATTCAGGGGAAGGTCAGAAAGCCCATGCCACTTCTCAAATTCTTTCAGCTTAAAATATGCAGTATGCCAAAGTGCCATATTTGGGGGTAGGGTTCCTGAATTCCATCACTTAATACATTCTCATTATGATCACAAATCTGTATTTAAGACATTCCTTTAGATCTGAGTTAACACAATTCTTCACTTATGGAATGCTTTTGAACTCAAGGGAGACAAAATCTCAAATGCCTAATGAGGTTTTTTGGGGTTTTTTGTTTTTTTTGTGTGTGTGTGCACTAAATCTTCTCTATATCAATATGAGTCTCATGTAGCTTTCTTTTTCTTTTTACAAAATTCCTTGTTTATCTTAACAAAAAACAAAATTCAGGAAAAACCTAAACACATATCTTTCTCTTCCTTTAACATTTACTGAGGGTAAAGGCTCTTATGAAGAGGATTTGAAGTTTTCAGCTTTCTTACCCATGACAGTTCCAAAGGACATTCAGCCGTTATTTCCTTATACACTCACATATCCTTTCCAGTAGCTGAGCACAGCCTTAGCAAAAAAGAAATTTTTCTTCAGTACCCAGTAAGAACTTGTTCACCTCTTCAAGTGTTTAAACCTAATCCCACAATAAGCTTCACAATATAATTAAATAATTTCAGAAGTTTACAGGCAACAAGCAAAAATGTAAAGGGAAATCTAGAATACTGCTATATTCTAATACACTAATTTCCAGATTTGCATGAATTTAATAGGCTCTTGGTTACCATATCAGAGGGAGGGGGAAAAAGTCACTAATCAAAGTAGACTGAAAACCTAATGAACCATCATACCAGAAGACATGGATAAAATAAATAGTGAAATTCAAAATAAAATTATTGTAGGCCATTTCTGAAATCTTCCCTATTATGGTTAACTGGACAAACATTCAGTTATGTAGGGAGCATGGTGAACTACAACCAACCCACTGACCAGGAGCCAGTCATCCTAGGCAAGGGCAGGTGGCTACACCCACCACTGTAGCTGTGAGTGGCAAAGCCCAGGCTTTAAAATAAATGAATAATTACATAAAACAACAGGTAAAAGATTCTTGAATCAACTGAGTACTTTAGAAAAAGTCTCATACTTCTAAATAATATTCTGGTACAATATCTGGATTATAAAGAGAAATAATAATATAATTGTAAGAATGTGAAATTGCAAAGTGGCTCATGTGAAATTACCACAAATAGTTGAGCACTACCAAGACTCTTGAAAAGGAAGAATAATATGAAAGGAAAAATCTTACAATATTGTAAATTAAACAAGAGAGTGAAGATGACCAAGAGCACTTGAAACAACATAGTCTGTTTTCAAAATGTTATGTGAATTTTAGTACATAACAAGAAACCAGAAATAATTTGGACATTAGATAAAAGAAAGTCTATGAAGGCTCAAAAAAAGATTAAAAAGGCTAATGACATGTCCTACTTGGTACTCCAGTGATAGGGCATACATTCACAAATAGCTTTTTCCAGTGATTATTTTAGCCACTCAAAATGAGCTTAGCATAATTGTTTAAGGCAAACTTTGACATTTCTATTGATGTAAGTTCCATTCTTTCCACACAAAACCATTCCATTTTACCCTCAAGTGGTCCCCCAGAGTAAGTTTGAGCATAATTGAAACTGGGAATTTCCATGACCCCTTCAAATTTGCCTGATTCTGTCTCTAAACCCTTATCTATCTCCATTAGACTCATAAAAAGAACTTAAAAAGTATGTTTTCCTTCTATATGACTCTATTCTGATTAAATTACTGGGTAGAGACTTTTTTTCCTTGTAAATGAAATTGTAAAATTCAGTCCACTTCAGAAAGAATTTACTTTAAAAAGTCTAATGAACTAGATAAAGTTAGGCTATAATGACCACATCCAAACTCATTCCACAAGGCCACCATCACCCTGATACCAAAACCAGACAAAGACAACACAAAAAAAGAAAACTACAGGCCAATATCACTGATGAACATAGATGCAAAAATCCTCAACAAAATTTTAGCAAATAGAATTCAGCAACACATCAAAAAGTTCATACACCATGATCAAGTTGGGTTTATTCCAGGGATGCAAGGTTTCTTCAATATACAGAAATCAAGCAATGTGATACACCATATTAACAAATTGAAGGATAAAAACCACACGATCATCTCAATAGATGCAGGAAAAGCCTTTGACAAAATACAGCACTCATCTATGATTAAAACTCTTCAAAAAATGGGCATAGAAAAAACCTACCTCAACATAGTAAAGGCTATATAATGTAAGCCTACAGCAAACATTATTCTCAATGGTGAAAAACTGAAAGCATTTCCCCTAAGATCAGGAACAAGACAAGGGTGTCCACTTTCCCAACTATTATTCAACATAGTTCTGGAAGTCCTAGCTACGGCAGTCAGAGAAGAAAAAGAAATAAAAGGAATCCAAATCAGAAAAGAAGTAAAGCTCTCACCGTCTGCAGATGACATGACACTGCACATAGAAAACCCTAAAGATAGTATCAAAAAATTACTAGAGCTAATTAGTGAATTTAGCAAAGTTGCAGGATACACAATCAATACACAGTTATCACTTGCATTTGAATATACTAAAAATGAAAAATCAGAAAGGGAAATAGAGGGATTAATCCCATTCACCACTGCCACAATAAGAATTCAATATCTAGGAATAAACTTACCTGAGACAAAATCACTGCAGATGGTGATTGCAGCCATGAAATTAAAAGACACTCCTTGGAAGAAAAGCTATGACCAACCTAGGCAGCATATTAAAAAGCAGAGACATTACTTTGCCAAAAAAGGTCCATCTGGTTAAGGCTACAGTTTTTCCAGTGGTCATGTATGGATGTGAGAGTTGGGCTGTGAAGAAAGCTGAGCACCAAAGAATTGATGCTTTTGAACTGTGGTGTTGGAGAAGACTCTTGAGAGTCCCCTGGACTGCAAGGAGATCCAACCAGTCCATCCTAAAGGAGATCAGTCCTGGGTGTTCATTGGAATGACTGATGTTGAAGCTGAAATTCTAATACTTTGGCCAGCTGATGCAGAGTTGACTCATTGCAAAAGACCCTGATGCTGGGAGGGATTGGGGGCAGGAGGAGAAGGGAACAATGGAGGATGAGATGGCTGGATGGCATCACCAACTCGATGGACATGATTTTGAGTAAACTCTGGGAGTTGGTGATGGACAGGGAGGCCTGGAGTGCTGCAATTCATGGGGTCGCAAAGAGTCGGACATGACTGAGTGACTGAACTGAACTGAAGAAGACAAAAGAACTGTACACAGAAAATTATAAGACATTAATGAAAGAAATCAAAGATGACGTAAACAGATGGAGAGATATTCCATGTTCTTGGGTAGAAAGAATCAATATTGTGAAAATGACTATGCTACCAAATGCAGTGTACAGATTTAATGCAATCCCTATCAAATTACCAATGGCATTTTTCACAGAGCTAGAACAAAAAATTTCACAATTCATATGGAAACACAAAAGACCCTAATAGCCAAAGCAATCTTGAAAAAGAAGAATGGAGCTGGAGGAATCAAGCTTCCTGACTTCAGATTATAGTACAAAGCTACTTGGCAACCCACTCCAGTATTCTTGCCCGGAGAATCCCATGGACAGAGGATCTGGTGGGCTACAGTCCATGGGGTCGCAAAGAGTCGGACACGACTGAGCGACTTCACTTTCCTTCTTCTTTCACAGTCATCAAAATAGTATGGTACTGGCACAAAAACAGAAATATAGACCAATGGAACAAGATAGAAAGCCCAGAAATAAACCCATGCACCTATGGGTACCTTATTTTTGACAAAAAAAGGAGCCAAGAATATACAATGGGAAAAAGACCGCCTCTTTAATAAATGGTGCTGGGAAAACTGGACAGCTACATGTAAAAGAATGAAATTAGAACACTTCCTAACACCATACACAAAGATAAACTCAAAATGGATTAAAGACCTAAATGTAAGACCAGAAACTATAGAACTCTTAGAGGAAAACCAGGCAGAACACTCGACAATATAAATCAAAGCAAGATCGTCTATGACCCACCTCCTAGAGTAATGGAAATAAAAACAAAAGTAAACAAGTGGGACCTGATTAAACTTAAAAGCTTTTTCACAGCAAAGGAAACTCTAAGCAAGGTGAAAAGACAACCCTCAGAATGGGAAAAATTAATAGCAAATGAAATAACTGACAAAGGATTAATTTCCAGAATATACAAGCAGCTCATACAACTCAAAGCCAGAAAAACAAACAAGCCGCCAAAAAGTGGGAAAAAGACCTAAACAGACATTTCTCCAAAGAAGACATACAGATGGCTAACAAACACATGGAAAGATGTTCAACATCGCTCATTATTAGTGAAATGCTTATCAAAACCACAATGAGATATCACCTCACACCAATCAGAATGGTCATCATCAAAAATTCTACAAACAATAAATGCTGGAAAGGGTATGGAGAAAAGGGAATGCCCTTGCACTGTTAGTGGGAATGTAAATTGATACAGTCAATATAGAAGATGATATGGAGATTACTTAAAAAACTAGGAATAAAACCACCATATGACCCAGCAATCCCACTCCTAGGCATATACCCTGAGGAAACAAAACTTGAAAGAGACACATGTATCCCGTTGTTTATTGCAGCACTATCTACAATATCCAGGACATGGAAGCAACCTAGATGTCTCTCAACAGATGAATGGATAAAGAAGTAGCGGTATATATGCACAATGGAATATTACTCAGCCATAAAAAGGAACATATTTGAGTCAGTTCTAATGAGGTGGAGAACTTAGAACCTATTATACAGAGTGAAATGAGTCAGAAAGAAAAAGATAAACACCATATTCTAACACATATATACAGAATCTAGAAAAATGGTACTCAAGAATTTACTTACAGGGCAACAATGGAGAAACAGACATAGAGAATAGACTTATGGACATGGGGAGAGGGGAGGAGAGGGTGAGATGTGTGGAAAGAGTAACATGGAAACTTACATTACCGTATGTAAAATAGAGAGCCAATGGGAATTTGCTGTATGGCTCAGGAAACTCACACAGGGGCTCTGTATCAACCTAGAGGGGTGGGACTGGGAGGGAGACGGGAGGGAGGTTCAAAAGGGAGGGGACATATGTATACCTTTGACTGATTCATGCTGAGGTTTGACAGAAAACAGCAAAATTCTGTAAAGCAATTATCCTTCAATAAAAAATAAATTAAAAAATATAATGACACTATAAATCTAGGTTTTAATTTCTATGTCTTCACATTTCACTCCTTCTAACAGCCCCATGCATAGACAAGTTCCCTCTGGCCTATAAATTAACAGATCTATAGGTACATGCTGTATATTCTAAACAAAACAATCAAAATGCAGATAGAGACCCATAAATCCATTCCATAAACTTTCTCAATGTCCACTAAAACCAGAATCTATCACAGGAAGAAGCAAAAACTTAACTCTGTCATACACTATGACCTTACATATCTCCTGTTTTCCTTGGCGGAGGGAGGGAGGGAGAAGACCATCAGAGTAATGATTAGTGTAATAGGTTCTTAGCACCATGAATATAGGCTTGCTTTCCAAAACTAATCCAATAAATGCTTTCCATGATTTTTAACTTAGTGAGTGAACCTATTAGAAAACAGATCAGCATATATTTACATTAGAACCTAGCCATGAGGTAAGATTTTAGGACTCTTAATTACTCTTGCTGCTGTTATACCTCACAAAACTACTGCTGCTGCTGCTAAGTCGCTTCAGTTGTGTCCGACTCTGTGTGACCCCACAGACTGCAGCCCACCAGGCTCCACTGTCCCTGGGATTCTCCAGGCAAGAACACTGGAGTGGGTTGCCACTGCCTTCTCTGTCACAAAACTGACCCCAATACAAATAAAATATTTTACCAATGAATCTCTATTTACACTAGGGATTTCATGGAAAGCTAACTAAAAAGTATTCAAAGGTAGACGATCCACAAGAGTAGACAACTATACTGGGACCACTGGATCAAGCAGACAATTTTCTAACATGGATAGCTTTTTTCCAAGTTCTTTATGCCACACTTCATGACTGGGAGAATAGATAATCATGTACTAATGTTTTCTCTCCTTTGCTTACCACTAATTATGTTGTCCTTTACTTTATACTGGTTTGATATGATCTACTGCTCAGATGGGACTTCCCAGGTGGCACTAGTGGTAAACATCCCACCCACCAATACAGGTGGAATTAAGATCAAACCAGAGTTTGATCCCTGGGTTGGGAAGATCCCCTGGAGGAGGAAATGGCAACCCACTCCAGTATTCTTGCTTAGTGAATCCCACGGACAGATGAACCTGGTAGGTTTTGGTCCATAGGGTCACAAAAAGTTGGACATAACTGAAGTGACTTGGCAAGCAAGCAGGCACTATTCAGATGAATTCCTAATGATCATTTTGCTTAGAGCTGTAAGTTAATCCTTAGTCACACTTTGCTATTCAGATGTTGTTTAATTACAGCTGGCTCATTCTTTTATTAATCTCTAAAGAAATAATGATTGTAGGTATATGATTATTTTTCATTTCATGATCCCTATGGCCTAAGAACCACATGACTGAGCAGGTTATGCTGAATTCTATGTGGAAGGTATTCTGTAAGAAATTACTTGATGGTACATCCCTGGTGGTCCAGTGGTGAAGAATCCGCCTTCCAATGCAGGGTTCAATCCTTGGCCAGAGAGCTAAGAACCAAGAGAACATGCTGTGGGGTAGCTAAGGCCACACACCACAACTGGAGAGATCTTCTGTGCAGCAACTAAGACCCAGTGCAGCCATAAATAAATAAAGAAATGTTTTTTAAAATATTTGAGATATTTTCCTACTAAAAGTAGACTCCACAATCATACCAAACTGAGGGTATTGTGCTTCTAAAGTCAAACTACACAGGGAAATCCTATGGATCACTGTTGTCACAATCATAGTATCTATGAGGCATACAGTCTGCATCCTATTTGGGAAAAAAATTGAATTATTTTAACCATGTAAATATTATCCCCAGTGGAGCCCCATGGATATATAATATATATGTCTACTAATAACTTAGCACATATATATGCCTCCCCCAACTCTTAAACTTTATTTCTAAGATACAAACTATGGTAAATAAATCAGTCTTCATTCTAGATGAATGAAACTAAAGCATGATATCAACTGCCTGAGAAGGCAGGTTGAAATCACCTCACTGAGACTGTGCTGCTTATGCACACAGTGGAAAGGTATCCACTCAATGGTACTCATCCCAGAAGAGATCCACCCTAAACAATGAAGAATGAGCAAAACCTTTCAGGATAGACTCACTTAAATCTGATAAATAAAGAAAATTTGCATCATCTCCATCCATTCTCAAACCTTGCCTTATGGAAAATTTAGCTGAATTATAAAATATCTGGCAAATATATTCCAGATTGACTAATCTGGTCAATTAATTCAAATGAACTGGTAGCCAGATAATTAATGAAATTCTGATAAGGAGCCATAAAAATCACACAGCACTAAAATTGAGCTGGAATCACTGGATGAGCTGCGCTGTGCTTAGTCACTCAGTCATGTTCAACCCTCTGCAACCCCATGGACTGCAGGCCTCCAGGCGCCTCTGTCCACCGGGATTCTCCAGGCAAGAATACTGGAGTGGGTTGTCATGCCCTCCTCCAGGGGATCTTCCCAACCCAGGGGTTGAACCCAGGTCTCCCACATTGCAGGCGGATTCTTTACTGTCTGAGACACCAGGGAAGCCCAGAATAACAATACTCAAAGGCAAATGGATGAAGTTAGATCCCTATCTCACAGCATATGGAAAAATTAACTCAAAGTAGATCAATAACCTAAATGCAAAAACTGTAAGAGTCTTCAAAGAAAACACAGGGGGTGAATCTGTATAACTTTGGATTTGATGGTTTCTTAAATATTACACTAAAAGCAAAAGTAACAGAAAAAAAAAGATAAAATAAACTTTATCAACATTAAAAATTCTCATACTTCAAAGGACACCATCAAGTTAAAACATAACCCAAAGAATGGGAAAACGTATTTTAGAATCATACATCTAATAAAGGGCTCATTTTAGAATATATAAAGAACTCTTACCACTCAATAATAAAAAGACTAATAAACCAATATGAAAATGAGTGAAGGATCTGAACAGACATTTCTCCAATAATAAATACAAATGACCAATAATCACATTAAAAAGATGCTTAACATCATTAGTCATCAAGGAAAAGAAAAAAAAAAAATCCACTATGACGTATTATTTCATACCTACTTGAATGACTATAATCAAAAATACAGAAACTAGCAAAGGTTGGCAAAGATGTGGAAAATCAGAACCCTCATACACAGCTACAAGAATGCAATGCTTTGGAAAGCATTAAGGCAGTTTTTCATAACTGTCTAAATAACTATAGAGGTACCAATTAACCCAGCAGTTCCACTGTTAGCTATATATCCAAGAGAAGTAAAAACACATGACACAAAAACTTGCAATGAATAGCAACATTATTCACAATAACCAAAAGGAAGAACCAATACAAATACCTATCAATTGATAAACGGGTAATTTGGCCATTGAATGGAATATTATTTGGCCACAAAAAGCAATAGAACATTTTTTTATGTAGATACAAACACTACAACATGGATGAACCTTGAAAATATGCTAAATGAAAAAAGCTGGTTCAAAAGGCTACATAATTATAGGAGTCCATCTACATGAAATATCCAAAATATGAAAATCTACTGAAAGGAAATCAGTTGAGATTTAATGGCTAGGAGTTACAGAGTTTCTTTGCAGGGTGATGAAAGTATTTTAAAGTTGACTGTGGTAATAATTAGGTAACTTGGTAAATTTACTAAAAACTATTGAATTGTATACTTTACATGTCCAAATGAAATATTGTGTGAACTATGTCTCAATAAAGGTGTTACCTGAAAACAACAACAACAAAAAAAACATTCACAGTATTATAAATATGCTTGGTCTCTCAAAGAGGAAACAAGGCTTTACATGAAGAGAAATATTATTCTACCATCCATGCTTGAGAGAGTCAATTCCGAGGCAGGTTGATAAGAAGTCTGGGGGTCCCCAAGGAGAGAGGGGTCTGGAATTCTCAAGGAGGAGGAAAGGACATTTTTTTTTCCTCTAAATTCCTTAGTCTTAGTCACATAAAACGTTTTTATCTTTAAGCCTCAAACTGATCATTACACAACAAACAACTCAGTTTAAACTCTGTACTATGGATTATATAGCAACAATGTATCCTGCTTGAGGACAGTTTCTTCTTCCTGAAAACCTGCTGGCTAATGCTGTTATCTTAAAATGTAAATTATGGGAGTGGGTCTCAGTTCAGTTCAGTTCAGTAGCTCAGTCATGTCCAACTCTGCGACCCCATGAATAGCAGCACGCCAGGCCTCCCTGTCCATCACCAACTCCCAGAGTTTACTCAAACTCATGTCGATCGAGTTGGTGATGCCATCCAGCCATCTCATCCTCTGTCGTCCCCTTCTCCTCCTGCCCCCAATCCCTTGCAGCATCAGGGTCTTTTCCATCGAGTCAACTCTTCACGTAAGGTGGCCGAAGTATGGGAGTTTCAGCTTCAACATCAGTCCTTCCAATGAACACCCAGGACTGGTCTCCTTTAGGATGGACTGGTTGGATCTCCTTGCAGTCCAAGGGACTCTCAAGAGTCTTCTCTATCACCACAGTTCAAAAGCATCAATTCTTCGGCGCTCAGCTTTCTTCACAGTCCAACTCTCACATCCATACATGACCACTGGAAAAACCATAGCCTTAACTAGATGGACCTTTTTTGGCAAAGTAATGTCTCTGCTTTTTAATATGCTATCTAGGTTGGTCATAACTTTCTAGTAAGATCTTTACAACCTCCAGACATTTTTTTGATTCATTGTAATAACTAATTAAAAAGTATATAACTCCCTTGCTAACACTAGGGAAGGGGGCACTCTTCCTGCCCCCTTCTGATATTTATGCCAGAAGCTTTGTCTATCTCTTTCATACTTTAATAAAACTTTATTACACAAAAGCTCTGAGCGATCAAGCCTCGTCTCTGGCCCTGGATTGAATTCTCCTCCAGAGGCCAAGAATCAAGGCGTCTTTCATTGTTCAGCAATAACCTTTTATCTTGGGGGTTCATCTGGGATTATTCAGGACAAGATATGAATGCTTAGAGCTCTAGTTCTTTGTTCTCTTAGCAAACACGTTTTCTGCTCTACTTTACTAACTCTACAGTGTGCTTGTGTGAATGAAAGACACGCCCTGCGCAAAGCAAGTGAGGAGCCTTGCTCTGCGGTTCCATGGTGATCTCATAAGGCTTATGGCAGAAATCTGTCAGGGGTTTATACCAACCTGCCAATGCCAAGAGGCACCCAATGTCTCATTTTGGGACCGACCAGAAATGGGCAAAGCGTGTGGACCAAACTCTCTTTTCTCAGTCAAACTTTCTGGTCTCTTGACCATTTCATAACTTCTTGAGAATTAGAACTATAACCTATCTGTCGGATCATAGACTTTCAAAGGACCTGTGATCTATGTTGTTACTGTGTACTGTTACTTAGGTCCCAAACTTGGATTGGTAGTCAGGAAGCACCTAGCCTCACTAGGAGTCGAAAGTTCAGAAGCTAGATGGAGCTCTAGCTTCAAGAGCATCTCTTAGGTTAAAGGTTACTCAGATTGGAAGTACAATGAGTTTCTTCCTTTGGTAATGCTAGCTCTTAATGGACCAGAGAAGACTTTCCAGTGGCTTTTGTCCCAACTCCTTAGATATTCTTTCTGTGGAATCTGTGGGAATGAAAGGGAAGGACTGGCCCTAGAAACTCGAGGACAAAAAACACTTTTTCCTCAATGGCCAGCCCTTCACCATCTCTTTTGCTATCGCTCATACTGGTATGGTGATGCTTGGAAGGAACATCTCAGTTTTATGTTCATACCAGTTTTACTGTGGTCAGGAATACACTCAGGGTCATGCACAGGCTCTCAGGTGATGAATGTTTCCCCCAGCAGACAGGTTGAGAAGCATTCTGGAAGGTTATTCTGATTGCACCCTGGGTGGCATCAGAGGCAAGCAAGGTTTTAAGGGTGAGGAACTGGACATTGGTCTGGGATGCCATCAGGTATACACCTGATGCATCTCCACCCCACCTCGGTGGTAGAAGCGGGAGGGATGAGTATGCGTCAGTAAGGGACAGACTATGTCAGACAAGGAAAGAAAAGCTTTGGTGTAAAGTCTGTCTACACCCCCATCTGGGGCAGGGAGGGACGCCTCTGTTAGAAAGATGGCACTGGTTGCTTTTTTGCTCTCTTACAGATGGGAGCTGACAATTCTAGCCTCACTCCTTTGAACTGTATCCTGAAAAACTGGGATATATTTGGTCCCCAGAGCTTAAAGAAGACACTCCTGATCTTCCTATGTGATACTGCATGGCCACAGTATCCATTGGAGGATGGTGAACAGAGGCCGGTTGGAGGGCCTCTTAATTATAATACTGTTTTACAATTAGACTGGTTCTGTAGAAAACAAGGGAAATGGGTAGAAGTAGCATATGTGTTGCCCCTTCTCTCTATGCGAGATATGCCAGACTTATGTCCTAAGGGTATAGATTTGGGTGTGAAACCTTCAGCTCCCTCCTGTTCTCCTACTTTGCCCCCATACCTGGGGCTCCAAACTGAGCAAACTGAAAGTCAGGGACTCCACCCCCCCTACCCCCCCACCCCCCGCCAGGAAGTGTTACCTTGGTCTCAGTAAAAACCCAAACTGAGATTCAAACAGCCCAAGTAGAGGTCCAAACAACCCCTGTCTCAGTACGACCTCAGACTACTCTGGTTTCAATAGAAACTCAGACAACTGAAATAAGAGAAGCTTAGACAGCAAAAACTAAGGGGTGAGATGAGATGGAGGACAGGAAACAAAGAGACAAAGAAAAGCAGGTTTCTCCAATCTATCCCTGGGATCATATGCACAGAACAGCCAGAGAGGCTGAGGAGTAGTCACAGAAGCTGTTGCCTCTTAATGAAACACCCACTGGGAGAAATAATCAGTCTATGAGCATTAATAAGCCCTTTTCTTATCAAGAAATACAAAGAATCAAGGAGGATCTGGGAAACTATTTAGAGGATTCAGAAAAATATATTAGAGTTTTTAAAGGTGTTACACTGCTTTATGACCTTACTTGGAAGGATGTGATGTATATCTTGGGACAAATGCTGACTCCTGGCTCAAAAACTCGAGTTTTAGGGAAAGCTGTCACTTATGGAGATGAATGGCTTAGTAATGAATCAGTAGGGGAGAGGGAGGACAAGATAGCTGCCCTCCCCACTGGGAATCAAGTGGTCCCAACTATAGAACCAGACTGGGACTATAACACGGCTAAAGGAAGATGGGATCAGAGTCATTTTGTCAGATGTATTCTTGGAGGACTCAGGCAAGTGCATCCTAAGACTTTAAACTATGCCAAATTGGCAAACATTCTTAGAATAGGAGGAGAAAGAAACTCCTAGTAAATTCCTAGATAGGCTGAGAGAAGCCCTTCACAGATTCACTGAGATTGATCCCAAAAGTGAAGAGAGAAGAGTGTTCTTAAAAGATAGATTTCTCTCTCAATTGGCTCCAGATATCCACCGTAAGCTATTAAAACAGGCACATGGACCAAACTAGTCTTTAAATAATCTATTGCAACTGACCAAACAGTCTATTATGGTAGGGAATATGAGGAAAAGAAAGAAAGGCAGAAAAAGACAAAGGAACAGGTGGAAGCTCTTGTAATGGCTGTCAGAACCATGCTTAAACAGCCTGAGAAAACCGAGAGGGACCCAGGTGAAAAGGGATGGGCTTGCTCTTACTGTGGAAAGGAGGGGCACTGCAAGCGGGATTGCCCTCGGGCATCTAAGCCGCCCCCGGCTCCATGTCCGGTCTGCAAGGGACCACACTGCAAGAGAAACTGCCTGCAGAGGCATAGGTTTCAGAGGTCAGATTCTTAAGACAAATAAGACTGAAGGTGCCCAGGGGTCCCCACACAAGCTCCCATCCTAATTACACCTGAGGAAATCCAGGTATTAATAACTGTGGGGGGGGCAATCCATCGATTTCATTCTAGATACTGGGGCAACTTACTCTGTGCTTACTGAAGCCCCTGGCCCGCTTTCATCCCAATCCACTTCTGTAAGGGGACTGTCTGGACAAGGCAAAAGGTATTACTTCAAAGTTGTTCTTAAAGCTGTAACTGGAACTCTGTGTTATTTTCACATAAGTTTCTGATTGCACCTGAGTCTTAAACTGTAGAAAATTCTGAAAGAGATGGGAGTACCAGACCACCTGACCTGCTCTTAAGAAACCTGTAGGCAGGTCAGGAAGCAACAGTTAGAACTGGACATGGAAAACAGACTGGTTCCAAATAGGAAAAGGAGTATATCAAGGCTGTATATTGTCACCCTGCTTATTTAACTTACATGCAGAGTACATCATGAGAAACACTGGGCTGGAAGAAGCACAAGCTGGAATCAAGATTGCCAGGAGAAATATCAATAACCTCAGATATGCTGATGATACCACCCTTATGGCAGAAAGTGAAAAAGAACTAAAGAGCCTCTTGATGAAAGTGAAAGAGGAGAGTGAAAAAGCTGGCTTAAAGCTCAACATTCAGAAAACTAAGATCATGGCCTCCGGTTGCATCACTTCATGGGAAATAGATGGGGAAACAGTGGAATCAGTGACTGATGTTATTTTTCTGGGCTCCAAAATCATTGCAGATGGTGATTTCAGTCATGAAATTAAAAGATGCTTACTCCTTGGAAGGAAAATTATGACCAACCTAGACAGCATATTAAAAAGCAGAGACATTACTTTGTCAACAAAGGTCCATCTAGTCAAGATTATAGTTTTCCAGTGGTCATGTATGGATGTGAGAGTTGGACTATAAAGAAAGCTGAGCACCGAAGAATTGATGCTTTTGAACTGTGGTGTTGGAGAAGACTCTTGAGAGTCCCTTGGACTGCAAGGAGATCCAGTCAGTCCATCCTAAAGGAGATCAGTCCTGGGTGTTCATTGGAAGGACTGATGTTGAAGCTGAAGCTCCAATACTTTGGCCACCTGATGCGAAGAGCTGACTCATTTGAAAAGACCCTGATGCTGAGAAAGATTGACGGCAGAAGGAGAAGGGGATGACAGAGGATGAGGTGGTTGGATGGCATCACTGACTCAATGGACATGGGTTTGGGTGGACTCCAGGAGTTCGTGATGGACAGGGAGGCCTGGCGTGCTGCGGTTCATGCAGTCGCAAAGAGTTGGACATGACTGAGCAACGGAACTGAACTGATACTGAGCAAGGTCCATGCCTCTGTTTTCATGAATATGGAGCCCTCCTTTTCTCTCCCTTTAATTGAACAAAATATAAATCCTAGAGCGTGGGCTGATGGAAAATCTGTGGGTCGAGCACAAAATGCTATTCCTGTAGTTGTCAAACTCAAAGACCCGCACTTATTTCCACATAAGAAGCAGTATCCACTGAAACCTGAGGTTAAGGATGGGTTAAAACCCATCATTGAGAATTTAAAGGAGCAGGAGCTATTAATTTCCTGTAACAGTCCATACAACATTCCTGTTTTGGGTATAAAGAAATCAAATGATAAATGGAGAATAGTTCAAGATTTACAAATAATAAATGAAGCTGTAGTTTCTTTACACCCCATGGTGCCTAATCCTTATACTCTATTGTCTGAAATTCCTGAACTAGCCAAATATTTCTCAGTAATTGATTTAAAAGATGCCTTCTATTCAATGCCTTTGGCGGAGGAAAGTCAATTTCTATTTGCCTTTGAAGACTCTATGCAGCCAGTTTCTCAGTTAACCTGGACAGTTTTGCCCCAGGGATCTCATGACAGCCCTCACCTATTTGGGCAAAGTTTGTCACGGAATCTACAAAACTTTAATAGCTCTGAAGCAGTGGTGCTACAATATGTAGATGATATTCTGCTCTGTGCTGAGACAGAGGAAGCTTGTTCACAAGCCTCAGAAAATTTCGTAAACTTTCTGGCAGGCTGTGGTTACAAGGCATCAAGAGAAAAGGCTCAGCTTTGTCAACAATCTGTTAGATATCTGGGCCTAATCATATCAGAAGTGACTAGGGCCATAGGCCCTGAGAGAATTAAACCTATACTAAATCATCCCCTACCTATGACTTTAAGACAATTGAGAGGATTTTTAGGAATCACAGGCTACTGCTGCATTTGGATTCCGGGTTATGAGGAACTTGCCTGGCCTTTATATGAACTTATAACTGATACCCAGCAGGCCCAAGCCGACAACCTGGTTTCGTCTCCAGATACTCAAAAGGTTTTTAGGGCTCTTCAGACTGCTTTCCTGCAAGCTCCTGCTTTGAGCTTGCCCAGAGGGTCAGAATTTAATTTGTTTGTCACTGAAAGAAAAGGTATGGCCTTGGCAGTTTTGACACAACCCCGAGGGCCTCACCAGCAACCTATTGCTTATTTAAGTAAAGAATTAAATGTAATTTCACGTGGGTGGCCACACTGTCTAAGAGTAATTGGGGCAACAGCTTTACTAACACCTGAAGTCTTAAAAATAATTAATGGAAGAAATCTTACTGTACTAACTTCTCATGATGTGACTGGAATCTTAAACTCTAAGGTTAATACTTGGATGACAGACAGTAGGCTTCTTGAATATTAGTTATTGTTGTTAGAAGGACCAATAACTAAGCTTAAAGTTTGTGAAAATTTAAATCCTGCCACTTTTCTTCCTGATAAGGAAAATGAAACACCTGATCACGATTGTTCCCAATTTCTCACTTTAAACTATACAGCACGGGAAGATCTAATGGATACTTCCTTAGACAATCCTGATAAGGAAATATTTACAGATGGTAGTTCTTTTGTTCGGGATGAGAAGCGTAAAGCAGGTTACGCCGTGGTGATGGCTGAACAGGCTTTAGAAGCAAAATCTCTCCCCCAGGGAACCAGTGCTCAGTTTGCGGAGCCTGTGGCTCTGACCCAAGCTCTAGAGTTAAGCGAAGGGCAGCAAGTAAATATCTACCCTGATTCTAAGTATGCTTATTTGACTTTACATGCTCATGCTGCAATATGGAAAGAAAGGCATTTTAAAACGGCAACAGGAGAACCTATTAAGCATTTCAGAGAGATTGGGAGACTTTTAACTGCTATATAGTGTCCTAAAGAAGTAGCTGTTATGCATTGCAAAGGGCACAGCAGGGATGGGAGTAAAGTAGCCGAAGGTAATCAGCTGGCTGACTGTCAAGCCAGAAAAGCGGCACTTTAGGAAACCCCTTCACTGCAGATGCCCTTGATCTGGACAGGTCCTGTGGAACAGGAAAAACCAAAATATACTGAGAAAGAATTAGAAATATATGAGAAAAGAGGAGCAAAGACTCCTGAAAAAGGACATCTAGTATCTACTGCCCCTATATGCTGGGAACAAATAGAGCCATTCCCAGAAGTTAGCCAACACTTAATTATAATGATTGGAAACAGTTGGGATTTTTGCCTCAGGAAATATGCAATGTAATCATTCCTGTGTTTTCCAACCCCAGTTCAGGTCCTTCCTTTGCCTGGCCAGGCACTGATTGGGACTGGATATCTCAGTCACGCTGGCTTGCTCCAAACGGGACCCACTGGATATGTGGCTCTTACCCATGGGCATGGCTCTTCCCTGGCTAGATAGGTAGATGCACCTAGGTCTAGCTTTTACTCACAGCTTCATACTTTCAGAGCTTCCAGAAAAGCCTGCTAATTTACCACACCTTAAAACTCAGAGGGAAAGGTCTGTATTTCACTGGTATGATTATTTGGCTGCAGTGTTTATTCCATCTTTGGGAACTACAGATGTTATGCTATGAGTAGATGCTTTGACTAATTATACTCAACAGACATTACAAGATTCTCAAAAAGCTATTTCAGCTCTTAATGCTAAACAAGTACAAATTAGAAAGGTGGTTTTACAAAACAGATTGGACTTAGATATTCTGACAGCTGCACGAGGAGGAACTTGTGCCATCATTCATACCCAGTGCTGTACATATATACCTGCTATGAGCAATAATGTTACTCATTTTACTAAACACATGAACAAGATGACTGAGGCTATGGATGCTCCTGAAACCTCAATTGCCTCACTTTGGGAGAAGTTGACTAGTTCCCCATGGTGAAAAACTATCTTAATTACAATAATTCTGATTGCTCTGTTTTTGCTGTTTGCTCCCTGTATCTGTAACTGTGTAGCTGGATTTGTTTCTAGTCGCATGAAGGCTTTTAAGTTACAAATGCTTGTCCAAGCTCCTACAAGTGCCACAGCCTCCTTCAACTATTACTTGAGGCCCCTGGATCAGAGACCCTCAATGTGAGGGTTAGGAGAATATTTGCCTCAACAATTTAGGGACAATGTCCCTTAATAGCTAGGAAGAATAGTTATGGAACGAGAACGACGCTCTTTCCCTTAGCAACATAATTCTCCTAAAAGAAAAGGGGGGATGAAAGAGTCAATTCTTAGGCAGGTTGATAAGAAGTTTAATCAAACTTTATTACACAAAAGCTCTGAGTGATCAAGCCTCTTCTCTGGCCCCGGATTGAATTCTTCTCCTCTGGAGGCCTAGAATCCCGGCATCTTTCATTGTTCAGCAACAACCTTTCATGTTGATCTGGTCACTGACCAGTAGTACTCTGTAGCGTTCTGTAGAAAGCAAAGCACTGTCCAGATAACCATAGGACAACCAAACATTACCTAGGTTCCCCACCCTTGGTTTACAAGTTAGTTTGCTGGGTGAAAATATCGACTGGTTAGAGAATATGAAGCTAACTGCAAAATTCACATGTGTCCAGTATCCTATTATAAAACCAAGTTAATGATTCTGAATAGGAAAAACTCACAAAGTCAAACTTATTTATTCAAATCTGTACCTCAGAGGAAGAAGCTTCAAGAGAAAAAAACTATATTTTGCCTTACATTTCCTCAGCCTAGAAAAGTTTTGCATTACTATTTAAAATACAAAGAATATGCTACTTAACTCAATAATTGCTAGTTTTGAACATTTTTCTCCTATATAGTCAAACTGATGTGAAAATGACAATAATCAGAACAGAAGAACACAAAACTGGAAAGAGAAGAGGATTAGAGAGGATATATTCAATTTAAAATTTTATTTTTAAAGAGAGTCTTTAAAACTGAAAACGTTTAAGGAAATATAAGTTTAAATTTGGTCAATAATTGCTTGCCCAAACTCTTTCCTTGAGGTTTCTGACTTGTTTCACTCTTTTCCTTCTGTTTCCTTCTATTTATTTCTTTGTGCATTAATACAACATAGTTCTCTCTTGACAACCATATTCAGTTGGTCCCAATTTCTAACGATGTTTCCCACATGGAGGCCTTCAATTGCCGGCTCTCTTGTGCTAGCCTAGTTTAGGCCCTTAGCACTAGCTGTCATCTGTGTGTGTGTGTGTGTGTGTGTGTGTGTGTGTGTACTTCACCATTCCCCATTGATGATAGCCTACCAGGCTCCTCTGTCCATGGGATTCTCCAAGCAAGAATACTGGAGTGGGTAGCCATTCCCTTCTCCAGGTGTGATCTTCCCCACCCAGGGATCAAACCCAGGTCTCCTGCATTGCAGGCAGATTCTCTACTGTCTGAACCACCAGGGAAGCTCCATATATAATATATATATATGCTTCATTTCCACAACTGCTTCTTTAATATCAGGTACTTGACCATTATTTAATCAACTGTAGACCCAAATATGCTACATACATAATAAGTGTTCAATAATTATTTGTTGAATTAGAGGTATAAGAGACTGTAAAATCTACTAAACTAAGCTTGAGTACCCATTTAGATACACATATTGGATTTTCCAGGTGGTGCTAGTAGTAAAGAATCCACCTGCCAATTCAGGAGACTTTTAAGAGACATAGGTTCAATTCCTGGGTTGGGAAGATTCCCTGGCAGAGGGAATGGCAACCTACTCCAATATTCTTGTCTGGAGAATCCCATGGACAGAGAAGCCTGGCAGGCTACAGTCCATAGGGTAACACAGAGTCAGACTCAACTGAAGCAACTTAGCACATATGGATATAGATATTGTATATTAAATTTCTGGGTATATCAGAAACTTGATTAACTAAAGGAGACTCAGAAATATTTGCTATAGGCCAAGTTGTTATTTCACAGTAAGATTAAAAACATCATCTGGAAAATGAATAAAATGAAAATCTTGTCTTCACAGATCCAAATCACGATTCCCCAAGAAATCAAGCAATCATATCATAAAAAATTAAGCACTTTTGTTTCACTCAATTAATAACTAGCGCAAATATTAATCAGACTACATACATCAGACTGCATATATTTCAAGAGCTAACTGAAACTGGTATAAGCAATTGGATAGGTATTTGTTTGTTTAATTTATTTAAGTGATGGTTACTCATGGCCATACCCCATGGGTTCTGGAATCAAAATCCTTAGCTTCAAATGCCTGTTCTACCACTTAGTAGCTATGTCATTTTAAACAAGCAATTTTTTTTTTAATCTCACCAAATCTTACTTATTTCACATGAGAACCAATGGTAAGATTACATATACAGTTGACCCTTGGACAATGCAGGGGTTAGGGATTAAAAATTCAAGTATAACCTTACAGTCTCCTCCTTTCCTCCTGCCCCGCCCTGCCCCAGTCGCAAAACAGCAGTTCTACAACCGAGGATCCAACCAACCACGGATGGTGTAGTACATATCCTTTTTTTTTAAATCGCTTGTAAGTGGACTCGTATAGTTCAAACTCATGTTGTCCAAGGGTCAACTGTAGTTGTTGTGAGGATTAAAGGAACTATAAATGTAGACATCTTAGGGTATATGGACCAAAGAAGGTTTTAGTAAATGATAATTGTTATTAAAACCAATTTTTATTTATTTCAGTATTTGTTTTCCTTTCCAACTTTACTTCCTCCTGGCTGTCATGTGACTTCTACTCAAATTGCCATTTTAACAAATAAACTTCTAAACAACACACCAGCCTCCCTGGACAATACTTTCACCACAGCTGGGATTATTACTGTTTAGAGAATCAGACACATTAATACAAAATTATAATACCAAGCATGGTACTGTGAAGAAGAAAAAGCAGTAGGAATGGATTACTCTTGAGCAGCTTAACAGTTAAGGGCAGTAGTAGCTTGAAGAAGGAAAATTTTAAGGGAAAATTGTGATAGGATAAAGGTACTTTAGTCATGGAGGGAAAGCAGCAAATGGAGAGGGTTGGTGGGAGCGAAGGGGAGATCTTAAGAGAGGGGAATGAATTAAAGGCAAAGTGCAGGTAACGGCTGCTAGAGTAAAATTCCGGTAAATACGGGAATGAATGGAATCAGGAGAACAAATGAATGGATCAGTTCTAGAAAGAAGACGGACATGTTCCCAGAAATGAGGGGAAAAGAGCTAATAAATGAAGATATAGAGAAAACATTAGTTGGAGAAAGAAGTTGAAGAACTAACTTGACAGATAAAATATGGGACATCTAGTTAAATTTGAATTTCACATTCAAATTTAAATTTGAACACTGAATATATTTTTAGTATAAGTATCTTCTAAATATCATGTAGGAGATACCTATACTTTTAAAAATGATTGATTGTTTATTTGAAGTTCAATTTTAATTAGGCTGTTTATTTTTCTTGCCTAATATGACAACTTATAAAGGGGAACAATTTTTTTATGATCAGTGAAACCAGCTATATAAAAATTTACCCAAATAAAGACTTTTGAAGACATGGCTACATGAGAAATTGAAACGAATGTAATAGCCATGGTAAAGAAAAGCTTTGTGATCTATTCAGGACAGAGTTTTTAAACAGTTAGGTGGGAAACACTGATTTTTTAAGTCAAATGTTGATCATCCCTGATATTAAGAAATTAATTCAAATACTGAGGGTACTTTGCAATTTTATCTTCCAGTAGGTCAGCATCTAGCATTATTCTTCATTCTTATTCTCCACATTTAATTTCCCTCAATGATGAGACCAGAATCAGTTCCTTCAGCATCCCTGACACCTAAGAAAATATAATTCTTTTGGTTATAATCCCAAGTCCAAGCAGCCTATTTAACTACTCTCCAGAGTATGCTGTGCCCTGATTCAAAGGCTTTCCAGTATTCTAAAAATCACTTTCTGCACTGTTTCTTAAAGCATTGTTTCATTCTGCCTGGAAATTTTCCTTTTCATCAGGTGGCCACTTTGAAACCTTTCAAGCTATCTACCTGATTCTGCTGATTCTGGTTAATTAGCAGTTTCTAGTCTAACCACTCCCAGGCATCTCTATAATTATAAATGTTCCTCTTGCATTTTCATCCATTGCATCACATATTCTGAAAGTCCAGGTTTTAAAAAATCATATCTCCTCATACCTCCATCCCTAGGATCATCACTTCCATGTCTGGTGCACGGAAGTATTTGCTGACTGACCACCCACTCACCATACCTCAGGATGTCAAACCACCAGTCAGTAACAGCTTTGTCATATTTTAAATTTGCATTTAACCTCAAGAGACACATTTAATAGATAAATTTCAGAAACTCTAGATGTAGAATGAGGAGATATACTGAAACTCTCAAATCACATCATAGGATATCTCCTTACTGGGACTATTTGTCATGTAACACCCTGATTATAAATGAACTATCAAGATAGGCTACCCACTCCAGTATTCTTGGGATTCCCTCCTGGCTCAGCTGGTAAAGAATCCGCCTGCAATGCAGGAGACCTGGGTTTGATCCCTGGGTTGGGAAGATCCTCTGGAGAAGGGAACGGCTACACACTCCAGTATCCTGACCTGGAGAATTTCATGGAGTTTATATATTCTATGGGGTCACAAAGACTCAGACACGACTGAGCAACTTTCACTTTCACTTTAGATCAGTAGAAAGTGATGATTCATCCGAAAGAGAAATCAAACTTTTATTAGATCAGGCTTTTTTTAAAAAAATCATAAATTTTCAAGTCATTTGAATACTGTCCTCTTTATCTTTACACTTTTCATCTGAAAGCCAAACTCAGAGACACGCAATTAAGGAATACATATTTTAGAATGCATTTTAAATCAAATGTCAATAATGCCAGGTGTCAAAATTTCATTTCCTCAAGCTTTTTGAGAGGAAATACAATAATTTGTAATTGTATAAAATATATCCAATTCAACATATATAAAACATTATCTATAACTTAAAATCAGAACCTTAGAAACTGTGTGTGAAAAGCAGCAGGAAGTGCCACCAGGTTCTCACACCCTGCAGCCACATCCAACAAGAGTGGTGTTGCTCCAGTTACACATGGATGTCCTGCCATTCAAATGACATTTTCTTGATATGGAAGAAATAAATTTTTAATTTCAAGTTATTTTTTCCTGTGTGTGCAGGGTGGAATATGAATGAGAATCTGCTATCAGTTCGTATAGATATATACTAGAATATAATATAGGTTATTTGTTTAACATGAAACTATAGTTGTATTTAAGTGAAATAAGCTATCACCAGTAGAGAGATGCAAGAGTTCCAACATCATATAAGCACTTGTAAGAAAACTGGAATGAACATCGTCAGGGATGAGGGACCTTGGTTTTACTCCAGGTTTACCGTTATTTCATTATGCAGCCTTAAGCAAGTTCATCTATTTTTTATGGACCTAAATATCCTCAAATATAAAATAAGAACTTGGGTTAAATCCATGGATTTTAAACATGGTTTTAAAATTAAGAAAGCTAGTTTAAAACAAAATCTTACCAAGAAATAAAAACAAATATGATAAAAGAAAAACATTTTTGGTTGAATAGTAGGGATAAAAGGGGACAGCCCCAAATCACTCTCAAACTTTCTTTTGATAATGCTTAACTCTCACTCCTGGGAAACCCCACACACCTTTATTATTACATATATTTTTATTCCTATTTTTTTTTATTTTTATTCCTATTTCAACTACAGCACTAAGTAAATTCTCAAATCATCTCTATTTTTAGCAGGTAGTTATTATATTAGATGCAAATATACTACAATAAAGATAATATCTGATACTGAATTGAGTTAATGTAAACTTAATAATATTGGTTCAGGACTCAATGTGGGGGGCCAAAACAAAACCCTGGAGATGACCTATAAATATGAGAGCTGATTACCATTTTAGTTAAGGGAAATTTTGAGTTGGTCAGATATGATAGGTAAGGAATAGGCAGCAAATGAAACTAAAGAAGAGGCAAAGCACAGACTTTGTCAAGAAAAGATCACAGGGGAGCATTGTTGAGAAAAAAGTAGGCTTATCCCTAACTTTTGTGGGGTCCATTATACTATAAATTCAGGCCCACATATCACATGCCTAAATATTTAAGAGTTATTAAGCATCAGTTTGGGAGCTTCCCAGATGGCTCAGAGGTAAAGAATCCACCTGCCAAGCAGGACACACGGGTTCAATTCCTGGGTCTGGAGGATCCCCTGAAGAAGGAAATGGCAACCCACGCCAGTATTCTTGCCTGAGAAATCCTATGGATAAAGGAGCCTGCTGGGCTCCAGTCCATAGCATCACAAAAAGTCAGACAGGACTTAGCAACTAAACAGCAAGAGCAAGCAACAGTTTAAGTCAAAATTATGTAAATCATAACTTTTTCCCCACTGGCGAGAATTTTCTCAACAAATGCTAGAAACAGTAGTAATTTTTAATAACAACCACGTCGGTGGTGGCCTTCTGCCTATAGTCTCCCTAACCCTCATTGCTACAAATGTGTCTACATCGATGAAGTCATAACTCTGATATTAAATCCCTTGATCCCCATATTACTTAGAGGGGATCTGTTTTCCTGATCAAATCCAGATGGATATGCTATTTGTATGCATCGGTACATATTAAAAAGCAGAGACATTACTTTGCCAACAGAGGTCCATCTAGTCCAAGCTATGGTTTTTCCAGTAGTCATGTATGGGTGTGAGAGTTGGACTATAAAGAAAGCTGAGTGTCAAAGAATTGATGCTTTCAAACTGTGGTACTGGAGAAGACTCTTGAGAGTCCTTTGGACTGTAAAGAGATCCAACCAGTCAATCCTAAAGGAAATCAGTCCTGAATATTCACTGGAAGGACTGATGCTGAAGCTGAAACTCCAATACTTTGGCCACCTGATGCGAAGGATCGACTCACTGGAAAAGACCCTGAGGCTGGGAAAGATTGAAGGCGGGAGGAGAAGGGGATGACAGAGGATGAAATGGTTGGATGGCATCACCGACACGATGGACATGAGTTTGAGTAGGCTCCAGGAGTTGGTGATACACAGGGAAGCCTGGCGTGCTATAGTCAATGGGTCGCAAAGGGTTGGACATGACTGAGTGACTGAACCGAACTGACTGAAAGATCACTAGTTAGCCTTCTTCCTCTTAATCTTGCCTAAGTATCAATACCAGACTTTCAGATTTCCCAGAGATAAGCAGAGGTATGTCCCAGTCCAGCTATAATATAACTGTATCTTACAAAGACCCTATTGGCACTGGATAATAAGATACTGGCAGTCCATGACAAGCAGTAGTAACACCAAAAGAAAAACTGCATTTCTGGAGGGTGCAGAAATTCATGTCACTATCAGGACTTGAAAGATGTGGGCGAGGTTATACCTATCACATACCCATTCCACTCACCAATTTGGACTATGCAGAAGCTAGATACATCTTAGAGAATTATAGTAGATTATAATAAATTAATCCAAAGACAGCTGCTGCTCCAGGAAATCAATACAACCTCTATTACTTGATGTGCAGCTGCAGATCTGATTTTTTTTTTTCTCTCTCTCCATCTATTCCTTTAACAAAAGAATAGTGTATTGCTACTCCTTATTTTAGGAATGTACTAACTTTCCAGCTTACTCCTTTAATCTAGTCTATAAAGAATTTGGTTATTTGGCCATCCCATAGATCATGGCAGCAGTTCAACTCACTGAATACTGACTGACCTGGTGAGCAAAAAGTAGATTCTTTACCATCAGAGCCACCAGGGAAGCCCCAAGAAATACTCTAGATCAGTATTATTCTAAGCGTAGTCTCCAGTGGAGACTGGAAAATTTTATGCTGCTAATTTTCAATGAGTTAAGTAGAGAAATTTAGACTAAGAATTTATGTTTTATAGCAATTTGACAGCATGATTTTATGCTTGTGCTGTGCTTAGTCACTCAGTCATGTCCGACTCTTTGCAACCCAGTGGACTGTAGCCCTCCAGGCTCCTCTGTCCATGAGGATTCTCCAGACAAGAATATTGCAGTAAGTTGTCATGCTTTCCTGCAGGGGATCTTCCTGACCCAGGGATCGAACCCAGTTCTCCTTCATTGCAGACAGATTATTTACCATCTGATCCACCAAGGAAGACCATAATTTTATGCTTATTTAACCTAATATTTAAAACTAAACTTTTATTTTCTGTATTTATCATCTTACTTTTAGTTATTCATTTTGACTCATTTTTACAAAAGTAGCAGTCTGCAATGGATTGCAAATTTAAAAAGAAAAAAGGAAAAAAAAAATCAAAAACAAAACCCATACCACAGATAGCTAGGGAAGTATTGCCCAAAAACAGCAATCAAACTACCAGGAACCTGTCTTCATACAACTTGTGAACTAAGAACATTTTTTCCATTTTAAGATAATAGTGAAAAACCAAACCAAACAAACAAAAAAGAAGAACATGCAGAAGAGAATGCTACATGGTCTGCAAAGCCTAAAATAATTACTATTCAGCTCTTTACAGAACATTTTTCTAACCCCTACCACAGATACCTTGGTAAGACACACGTATGACAAAGCATAAGAAATAAATCCCTCAGTAATTTAGGATTCTGTAACTTCAGTAAGGTTTCTGGAGTTTCAGTGCATATCAATATATCAGCTCTGAGGTGAAGGACAAGTTGGTACATCTGGCATCCACTACCACCAAGGCCTATTGGGCATCTGAGTTTTAAAGGCAACGTGTGTCAGATTTGGTCATGAACATGGCCTGGACACATTTACCAAGTAACTAGTAAGATTTCCAGTTCTTAGTTGAGCCCATAGTGCCAGTTCTGCCATGGCCCCACACTTCTGTATAAGCCTTTCTGCCACTTGTGCCATATGATGCACAGCTTCAGTGGAGCATGAAGTACCTGTGATAGGGATGGTACATGGGGCCTTTGGCAGGACCTTATTGATGAATTATTCTGCAGACCTGGGGTACTAGAGTAAATTGTGCTCTTTCCTACAGAAAACCACTCTCCTGTACATGGGCCCTGAACAACTGATGGTGGCCACAGAGTTACTTATGTAAACTGAACTACCCATCATAAGCTGAATGCTATATGAACCACCAGCTCATAAAGACTGATGTGACAGCAATCCATCATCAAGTAGAAGCGGTGTGTGCAAGACTGGGCTCCAAAAGAAAGGCTTATATGAGCTTCCACGAGCTAGTGATTTAGATTCTCGTGGTGCCTGTTCACGTTGCATTGCCCCTTCTCCTTTTTGTCATCTCATGGCCTCATGAAGACTCCCCTGTGCAAGAGGGAGGGGACATGTGTATACTTCTGGCTGATTGACGTTGTTGTATGGAAGAAGCCAGCACAACTTGTGAAGCAATTATCCTCCAATTAAAACAAATTTAAAGATAAAATAAATACAATTTTAAAAAAGACTCCCTATGATCACTTCATTGAGAAGGGAAACTAGATGGGCATGACTTACAATTGGTTCCAGAAGATAATCTAAAACTATTCAGAAGTAGATGGAAGTAGTAGTACTGAAGGAAAGCTATTTAAGGGACATCCTCCTTGCAGTAGGCTTTTGAACACTTACAATCTACAATCTTAAGTTAGGTATGCCTCAGAGATAAGATTACCTGGAAGATAAAAGTACAAGTCTACACTTATCTATATGTAGTCACTTACAGTTTAGCTGAATAACCAGAGATTTGAAAAGAACGAGATTCAAAAACTGGAAAATCAGCTTGGGAGAACGGGCATGTGGGTGAATTTTTCAAAATGGGCACAAAATGTGACACGCATTCATGTGACATGCAATAATACAAGAGAAAACATAGCAGGAAAGACTCAACAATTAGATGGGCAAAGTGTTCCATTCTCTGAATATCAACCATGGCTAGAGATTAAAAATACGAGTTTTCATTCCCCATAGCTGATAGAGCTATATCCACTGCTGAAGGAGCAATTTATCAGCAACATGGATACCAATTCTGAGTCTCCACAAGGCAAAAAACTATGATATACTTGCTGAGGGCAAAGGGGCTATGGATAGTGGAAATGGGAAATTATGAATACTAACCATAGCCATGTCACAAGTTGCAGGGAAAAAAAAGGCTAGTAACTGTCCATATTTTCTTTATTCTATGATATATATGTATATACACATATGTATTTGCATAAACTAAGTTTCCCATATATTCTCAATTATGAAATTAAAAATATGCTCATAGTGGT
Source organism: Cervus canadensis (assembly GCF_019320065.1). NCBI lineage: Eukaryota > Metazoa > Chordata > Mammalia > Artiodactyla > Cervidae > Cervus > Cervus canadensis. The sequence goes on along the minus strand of NC_057390.1, from coordinate 16,371,915 downwards.
CAACTCTGTATTTTAATATCCAAGTCACAGATTATCAGAAATGGATAGAGTGGCAAATGAGCCTTCCTGCCTATCTTTGGGGAAAATGAATGTTTCTGTACATGAATTAAGGTGAGTTGCATCACAGTAATTGAAAGCAAGGCATTATATTTGTCTTTATTCAGAACTTAAATATTTAAGAAGAAATGTTGCATTTGGATGTTGAGTTGATAAAAGGGTGATTTTGTTGAACTGCCATTTGTCAGTTCGACACTGCCCCTATTCCTCTCCTATGCAAGGCAGAGTAGTAGCCAGGAACAATATATTTTAGAAGTCTCAACTTTGTATGGTTCTGAACTAGAGACAGATGGTGAGAGAAACTCATGTGATATTTTGCAGGCAGACTGGAGAAGTCATTATTCTTGTGGGTTTATGGTAACAAGATTCATGGGTAGAAGAATATTCACGGACTTCCCAGGCATTCCAGGTGCATCCACATTGTTGTTGCCTGCTAGTAACTGTTAGAAACTTTCTTAGAGATACTGAGATTGCAGCAATTCCCAATCAATCCTTTAAGAATAGCATGCGTTAGAGCCTCCCTCTGGTTCTTAGTGGCTATTTTCCTGACCTTCAAGCGACAGACTTCCAACATCCACTATCTCAGCTCTTGCCACAATCATGGCAACCTTAATACCTTTCCTTGATGTTTTTTCTCCTAATACCTAGAATGGTTTTGTTTCCTGATTAAACCCAGACTAATACAAACTACTTGTCTTTTCTTTCACCTATGTAAGTTTGCCCTCAGATTCTCTCTGATTTCTAAAGCACAGACCATCTGTGACACCAGCAGTATCATGTCTCACAAATCTTTATAGCACTTGGATGTGACAAGCTTCTATTTTGAAAATATAGGGCAAGATATGGAGAAGTAGTTTCCTTAGGCCTAAATGGTACTGGTCGTGAGAATGGATGCTCATTGTTTCAGTCTGAACTGTGCCAGTATGAGTCCTACATCCCAGGTGACAGAAATAACCACACAATTTTAGATAAATGTACTCTGTGTGTGTTTCTGTGATACACAGGGCCCTCTAAAATTCAGGGCCTTATCCCAACCTGAAAGCAGTTCTAAGAGCAAGAAAAACTATGAAGTAAACTTGTGTAGATGCTATATATTCTGGTCTACATGTTACCATCACTTTAAAAACTATCATGGTCAGAAACTGGGATGCATTGTTTACATATTTATGTAAAGCCACTGAAATACAAGGAGTGATTCATTCATGTTGTTCCATATACAGAAGCAACCTACATGAAATTAGTCACAAGAGCACTAAATCACACTCCCTGTTACTTACATCAAAGGCCAAAGGAACATGCTCACTGTGATTCATCGATGGTAATAAGGCCCACAGATTGTATTAAGCCTTTTAGAATTATGTATTAGAAATGCTTATGATAAATATGCTCAAAATAGCCAACTGAGAAACAAACCAAGTGACATATATGCTGCAGTGCATTTGTTGGACACTTCCCACTGAATCAGAGTTATCTAAGCCCATACAGAAGACATCAATTGCCATCCCAGCCGTAAAGAAGATTTCAGAGTCATTTTAATCCTAAGATTAAACGGATAGAAAAGATGCTGAGAGATCTTCAAGTTCATCAAGATTAGACTTAAATTGCTCCAAGGAGAACAAAATTCAATCTCTTTAGACTCTCTAGGGAAGGGATATTCAACTTCCCCTGCTACCATTCTCACTATTTGGATGTGGCTTTAACCTAAATCAATTCTGTTGCTATTTCCTGTCCTTTGTTCCCAAGTACACAAGGACAGTTTGTATTCTCTTTGTCAATGAATGGTTTGAGACCGATTTATTTATATGTACATAAAATACATATGTGATCCTGAGGCCTACATTGATTTCTTCAACAATCAATTTATGAGTGCCTCCTAAGTTATTATGATTGCTGTGCTAGATATTAAGAAACAAAAGCAAAGAAAAGGAGCTCATAATCTAGACTGCCTCTAACCTTTGTAGCTCTTTATGGTTTATAAACTCTTTTCACTCTCTTGATAATATTTGAACTCATAAAATCTTCTAATATCTTTCAGGATTACTCTATCAGTAATATGACATGAGACATAATGAAAAGGTGAGGGTTCTTGAATGTTAACCTACACCTTTCAATTCTTTATTTAAGGCTCTTTTTATTATGCCTGTTTTATGAAATTTTTATGAAAACTTTTCTTTAAGTGAAAACTGAAACAATAGTCCAGCATATTTGAAATCCCAGTCTGGGCCCAACTGCTGCATTTAGTCAAACCAGGTATCAATCTTGCCATTCAATATTTTCATCCTGCACACTGATTATTTAAAAAAAAAAAAAAAGCACACTCATCCAAAGTTTAGTGAATATTATAGGTTTTCTGAACATTTCATGGGAAAATGAAGGAGAGGGTGCAGATTATTTACTATGACTTAGTAAAGAACTACATTAGACAGTTTCCCCAAGTTTTTTGATATCCACTTAGCCAATCAGTAGTCCTTTCCTTCACCTGTTGGCCATTCCCTCTGGCTTTCCTCTAACTTCCTCTGCCTTGAAACAGCACATGCACACAGCCAGCTCTAAAATTCACCCACAGGTGACCCTCACTCCTCTATGCAGTGGTCCAGAAAGATGTAGTCAATTTCCCATTTTGACCCGAGTGCTTTCATTAGAGGTTATTTGATTGTGAATAACAAAAAATAGCCTCAAAATTTCTTTAACAAAAATAGGAGTTATGACCACTTTACTTCCATAAGGGACTAAATCAGATAGTAGAAAACCAAGTCATAGATTACTTTGCAATGCTTCTAAGACCGAATTCAGTGGCTGCCCCATTACTATCACCCTCTGCAGAATAGTTTTATCATTTCCCAGTAGAATAAAATTTCCCCATGGAAGGCAGAAAGCACTTTACTTTAAACATCCACCAGAGATTGACAACAATTCCCATATCCAGTGAGAGAAAATCTGATTGACTCAGCATATGCCAGTCAGGTTATATGTCCAGTAAACCATGGCCAAAGACATATAACCTATTCTCTATCCAGAAGAGGGTGATACAGATCCACTATCAAGAAGGGCATTGGAGAATTCCCTGGTGGTCCAGTGGTTAGCACTCCTTGCTTTCACTGACAAGGGTGTGGGTTCAATCCTGGTCAAGGAACTAAGATCACACAAGCTCATGGCAGGGCCAAAAAAAAAAAAAGCCTTGGATGCAAATGGTACTGTTAAACATATACTTAAGTCATAATTCAAAGCCTATAATTCTGAATTTGAGATCAATATTTATATAGTCAGTCAATTAGTGCTTCAATCAACAAATACAAATTTCTGTTCTACAGAAAACTTCTCTATAGAGAAGAAACAAAACCCAACTATGCAGCCTGGCCAAAAACAACTTGTCTACTGGAGAGTAAAGCATATATACAAATTAAGATTGACCATAGTGCTTCTCTGTTATTGTATTTCTGTGACCCCTATAAAGTTCTTTATGATATTGTTTAAATATTGTGTTTGTATTTTGTTTAGTCTAAAAATATATCCTATTCTAGATTATCTAGATAAACCCTTTCTTAAGTCTGATTGGTATTAATGTGGAAGGTGTGAAATGACCACCTAATTATTTAATAAAGTGTTTCTTACATTGAAATCCACAGATATATTGGGGGAACTTTGAGGTTATTCAAGTTTAAGAAGCATTGATTAAAAAATGAAAGTTGATATGGCATTGTCATTTATAGAATCCCTCACATAAACCACATATTTTTAGAAAGATTTTATAAAATTTCACACTTAACCTCAAAATAATCACTTGAAGTTAGCATTATTATCCTCACTTGTAGATAGTGAAACTGAAGTCTACAAAATCTAGGCCAGTGAGAATTTGCTATATGACACAGGGAGCTCAAACCCAGTGCTCTATGACAACCTAGAGGGGTGGGATGGGTGGGAGGTGGGGTGCAGGGCTCTTTCAAGAGGGAGGGGACGTATGTCTGCCTATGACTGATTCATGTTGACGTACGGCAGAAACCAAACAATACTGTAAAGTAAGTATCCTCCAGTTAAAAATAAATTTTAAAAAGTGCCCAGCAGTTTGCCCAAAGGTCACAGAGATGGTAAAGTTGAAGCCATAATGCTAACCAGGTCTCATTTGTATCCTTTCTTCTACAACATGCTGACTTAGGAGAGGGAACAATTATGTGCTCCATACTTTTATTTATGAATCTAGGTAGTTAGGAGGTAATTCTGACAGAATCAGAAAAGCTGAAAAGCATGAGGTACATGTAGAAAACAAAATATACTTGAATCCAGTAATGTAGCAAGGATGGAAGAAGTACTGCCAGATTTAGCAAATAAAAATACTCAGTTAAATTTACATTTTGTATGAATAATGAATCATTTTTATGGTATGAGTAGTTCCCATGCAGTATTTGGGATATATTTATAATAATAAATTCTTTATCTGAAATTCAGATTAACTGGGCATATTGTTATCCAGCAACCCTCCATGAAAAGAAGTAGTCAAGGGTAAGCAGAAGAGGTAGGGAGTGGTAGAAATAAATGGAGCCAAAGGCTGTCAACTGACTAAGATTAGATTTCATTCTCCAGGCACAGGGGAATCATTTGGGGTTTCTGAGAAAAATAGTGACATGATCGGATTTGTGATTCAGGAAGATTAATCTGGCTGAGACAGGTAAAACAAATCAGACACATGAAGAGTTGGTGGTAGCAATTCAGAAGAGAGGTACAGGGGCTAAATTATGCTAGTTGTAGTGGGATCGAGGTGCCAGGGCAGATTTGAGTGACAGAATGGAGGTAGCGTGATCAAATTGGGTAATCTCAAATCGGCTAGTGAAATTTGCCTATGTGGATTTGTAGAACTAACAAATACCTTCAGGGAAAAAAAAATGTACCACTGTCAATATTCCTATTTTAAAACAAACACTTGAAATGCCTCTTGGATTGTTTCCCCCACATTAGAATGACATTTTCTTCAGAAGCTATATAAATAGCTGAGACTCAATCTGGAGTTCCTCTGTTGAGTTCATGGAGTACTTTTTCATCATGACAGTGACCCCAGATCACACGCTCAAGAGGTACATGATGGATTAAGGACAGCTTCAAGCTGCCAGTGGGGATGAAAAACAGAAGAAGACTGCAGCACACCAGAGAGAAGTCTTACCTTTTGGTAGTTTTTTTATCAAGCATGAAGTTTATCGTTTGCCCCAGGACTCAATGTTTTCCATACAGGCACAGTACTTTCTAGTCACAATGGAGGTACTCTCCAGAGGTCACCTAGGTTATCCATCAGGCCCAGTCACCAGTTGTCACATGAGTATCATCCAGATACACACACACACTCTGAAAAAAAGAACAGAATATGTTGGCAACAATAGAATTTTTAAATCAATTTTAAACATTTATTCAGCTAACGTTTATTGCATATGTACTATGCTCTACAACAGGCTTAACAATTTAAAGCCCTTATGCCAAATCTGTGCTGTAGACTGTTTTTGTAAATAAAGTTTTACTGGAACACAGTCACAAATATTTAGCTGCTTTCAAGCCCCAATGGCAAAAACAGATGCCATGTCCTGCAGGATTAGCAAACTTTCCTCGAGAAAACAATAAACATTTGAGATTTTGTGGAGTCATTTGGTCTCTGTCACAGCTACTCTATTGTGCACTGTCAAACAAAAGTGGCCATAGACAATATGAAAGTGAACGGCCATGGCTGTATCCTCATACAATTTTATTTGCAAAAACAGGAGGTCAACCTGCAGCCATAATTAGTCACTCCTTGGTCTAGACCATAGAATTATCTCCGAGAAAAAGCAATAATAATATCTCCAAGAACTGGCTTTGTATTTTCCAATAACATTGGCTCAGTAATTTTATTTCTCTCCATTACTCTAGAAACAGAGGTTTGATAAGACATATTTTATTTCTATTTTTCCATATCATGACTTATCTATATTGGATAATACAATTTCAACAGATCACAATTAAATCTCAAGTTCATGTTATTCTATTTTTTTCTCATTCAAATATTTATTATTATGTCTGTTGCAATAGAGAAAAGAAAACATCTTCACGCACTTCTCAAATTCATTTGACAACAGACATTTTATGGTGTTTTGTTTTTATTTCAACATATTCTTGAATAAATCGAATTTTTTTAAACTAAGTTTGTATGTAGATTCTGCCATATGAGGGACAATTGCTGGTAACTAGAGAGGAAAATATATTAGCATTTAAAAGGTACACTCTGAATTTATCAATTGCTACATCTGGGTGATATCTGTTATACATGGAATAATAATTTATTAGTAAAAACCCAGCCAGATACAGAAACTACCACAGTAATTTAATCAGGGGAACTTTAAAGAATTATTAACTATCACAAAGAAGATAAACATTTTACTAATGAAAGGTTAACAAACACCAAAGAATATAGGAAAACAAACATGAGATGAAGCCACTACCCATAGGGCTGAAGAATAGTGCCTAAGGAAGTAAGAAACCCAGAAAGACCTCCACCAGGGTGAGATTCAGATATCACTGGAAGGCAGGGCTACGGCCCAAGAGATGGTCAGGTTTGCTGAGTTCCTGCAAGCTGAGGCTGGCAAACAAGAAAATAACCATTCAAATAACCACTTGCTGGGGTGCCAGTTAGACTTTTATGGAAACCATTCATGAGGGCACCCACAGGATCTCCTAGAGAGCTGCCCAGTGGGGCTTATTTGGGAACTGCCTACTAGGTTCCTGAGAAAACTATGCAGAAAGCCACTGATTGCCCAAGAGAAATAGCACTGAAACTGGAAGACATGTTCCTAGATACCATCCAGGGCCCTCTACTAAAGAGACCTAGCATTTGTGACTGACACAAATAATAATTTCATTTTGCAAATATGGCCTGAAAAGCATCATTGCATCAATGCACTATGTTCTAGTAAGACTCTATTTACATATCTTGTATTTAAAGTCACCCATGTGCAAGGCAACTATTAGTAAACCTAAATGTTTACTTGCATCTGGATGTAGTGTAGATGTCTATTGTAAACTGTGTGTTTGTGTCCGCTCAAATTTATATTTTGAAATCCTAACCTCCATACTGCAGTGTGATTGGAAAGAAAGTCACCATTCCCAGAGTTTAGCCACACTGCAGGGCATGCGGTATATTAATTTCCTGGGATCGAACCTGTGTCTACTGCAGCAGAAGCATGGAGTCTTTACCACTGAACCCTCAGGGAAGTCCAGGCCAATGACTTCTAAATTTTCATCTTTGCTAATGCATTTTCCTCTGATTTATTGCCCCCAGCCCTTCAAAATAAAATATTTGATGAAATTCTGCCCAGTCTTTAAGGTTCCATTTAAAGGCACTGCCTTCATTGTCTTCCCTATATTTCCCATCTAAAACAGTTATCTCTATTTTGAGCTTAGTCACTCAGTCGTGTCTGACTCTTTGCGACCCCATGGACTGTAGCCTGCCAGGTTCCTCTATCCATGGGGATTCTCCAGGCAAGAATACTGGAGTGGGTTGCCATGCCCTCTTCCAGGGCATTTTTCCCAACCCAGGGATTGAACCCAGGTCTCCCACACTGCAGGATTCTTTACTGACTGAACCACAAGGGAAGTCCACTGAGCCACAAAGGAAGTCCAAACTCTATTTTGGGGCCCCTAATATTGTGTGTCAGTTTCTAAATACTGAGCATACAGGTAAAATAAGATAAAACTCGCCATACAGAGTCTTTGGTAGTAGATGAGATAGACAATGATGAAAGAGACGTTAGAAAAACCAGAAGAATAAGACCCCAAAAACCAGTGAGGAAATGTTTCCAAATAATATGCTATCGAGAAATACAGTAAGGTAAAAAACTGAAAACAGACCATTAGTCTGTTTGGCAGAAAGGTGAAAACAAAAGCCTAATTGGAGAATTGGAGTGGATCAAAGAAAGAATGGCAGATGAGGAAGACATAATAAGTAGAGGCAAAATTTTGTTTGGCTATAAAAGGGAGAAGACAAATGGGAGTGATTGCTTGATAAGTACAGGTCCTTTACTATACTTTAAAGTGATATACTTTATAGCATGATTTTATATTTATGGGAGTGATCAACAAGAGAAAGAAAATATTGAGATTCAAAAGAGAAGCCCTTGAATTGGCAAGAGAGAGTGATATCTAATATACAAATATAGAAACTGTAGGTTAGAATAGGGCTAGTTTGATCAGGAAACAAGAGGGAAAAGACTACAGAGACGCAGGTATAGTAAGAGATTTGGGAAGGGATAATGAGGTCTATTTGGAGAGATTCTAGTTTTACAGTGAAGTAAAGAATAAGGGATTAGAGGATAATTAAGAGTTTGAAGGAGAGGGAAGTATGAGTCTTCATAGAAAATAAGGTGAATTTTCTAGGCTTACCATGAGGCATCAATGATGTGTTTGAGAATTTATTAATAACACTGATTAGGCAACATGATTGTCTTTTTCTCCAGACACACTTTGATGCCTGGGTGCAGAGGGTAAGTATTAATATCTAGAGAGTTAGGTTTAATGAAGGAAGAGGTATTGTCAAATAATTATGACAGGACATCTGAAGGGAAAAGAGTTGAGGCTGCAGTTGGCCAAAGTTGTGGTAATGCAGCACAGATTCCAAGCTGGGTGATCAGGGATGTGAGCACAAGAGAATAGTCAAGAGTATGTAAAAGATACTGAGTAATAGAAGGCCCACTGAGGCCAAAAAGCAGTTGAAAATGAGGCAGTGGAATGGCAGAATTATTTCTGATGACAAGATCTAAAATATGATTGTAGAAGTTGTTAGCTGGTGTGATGTAGAGTGGAGAAAAAGACTCTTAGGAGCAGGATTCAAGGAAACGTTGTCCTATTTAATGGCACTCATACTCTGCTCCAGTACTGTATACAGAGTTGTATATTTGTATTCCCCAAATTTTAAGTTTATAGCACCTTTAATATCTTAGCAGTTTTTCTCAAATCAGAGGCAAAAAACAAACAAAGACCTAATAGTTCTGTTTACTAAGTAGTTGAGTCAGAATAACTTAAGGATTTAAATCTTATCAGTTGTTTGGAAAATGCACATAAACTGAAAGAAAAAACAATATTGGGCTAATTAAATAGATGCGTAAATTACCATAATTAAAAAAGCATAGCCCTAGGAGTTAAAGTTTGAGTAAACTCCGGGAGTTGGTGATGGACAGAGAGGCCTGGCATGCTGCAGTCCTTGGGGTCTCAAAGAGTTGGACACGACTGAGAGACTGAACTGAACTGGGAATCCTTGGCAGTCCAGTGGTTAGGATGTCACACTTTCACTCCCAAGAGCCCAAGTTCAATCCCTGGTCAAAGAACTAAGATTCCTACAATCTGCTCAGCGTGACCAAAAGGAAAAAGGAAAGAAAGGGTAGCCCTCACCTCATAGAGAAAATTCATCTCTTGATTGGCTTGTAGATGGGATGATACATTGCTGGTATTATCTATAGGCTGTGGCACACATTACTAGGAACCTAGGTTCTAGAAGGATTTATGCTGAAGCTGAAACTCCAATACTTTGGCCACCTGATTCAAAGAACTTACTCATTGGAAAAGATCCTGATGCTGGGAAAGATTGAAGTCAGGAGGAGAAGGGGACGACAGAGGATTAGATGGTTGGATGGCATCATCGACTCAATGGACATGAATTTGAGTAAGCTCTGGGAGTTGGTGATGGACAGGGAGGCCTGGCGTGCTGCAGTCCACGGGGTCTCAAATAGTTGGATACAACTGAGCAACTGAACTGACTGACTGACTTTGGCTCTGGTTGAGGGATCATATCTGGCCCATATGTCCATATATGGCATAGAAGGCTAGAAATTATGTTTGTTAGTTTTATGCTTGGGATATGTAGAGGAGAACAGGATTCAAAAAGAAAAACAATATGAATATATTCATCCAGGAAGATTTTTACTTTTCTGTTATTTTTCATTAGCAACAATAATAACAATAATGAGGACAATGATAGCATTATGAACCTAATTTTTTTGAATAATTGTAGTCTTCTCCCTCTCTAACACTACCGTGTCTAATTGTTGCCAAGACCCAGATCCATTTAATCTATTATGTTTTCCTCCTAACTGAGGTCTGAACTCTCAGTTTCTTTTGACATTTAAGGACTCCTTGGCTTTTAACTTAAAGACTACCATAAAACTGGCTAATTTTCTTTTCCAGGATTACCTCTGTACTTTCTTGCATAAGTAACTTTATAGCTGAGTTCTTTTCTTCTGGAATGTTCCCATCCCCATCTCCAACTGTCAAAATTTTCTCATCACTTAGGAGCTAATCTCTAATTGTCTTTCACATAAAGGGTTTCTGTTGCTCCACTAAGTAAATATACTCTTCTGTACTCTGATCTCCTCCAACTACATTTCTATTTTGCTCCTGTCAATTAATATGCTCCATGGGTATTATATTCCTTTGTCTACTATTTTGAGAAGGCAATGGCTGATAAGCAACTTATAGACTAGGGCTATATGTTAGGGAGTTAGTGTAGTACAGGGGATGCTGTATTAAATCTGGTGGTTGGGTATGAGGCCCAGCTTCTATACTTGCCAGAGGTTCTCTTCAGGCCTTTATTTCTGATTCAGTGAAATACAGATAATATTAACAGCTTTGCACAAAAATTGACTAACAGTGTTTTAGTTCACAGTATGTGCCAAATAAATATCAGCTTTTCCCCTTACATCTTTAGAGTCTTCTTGCTCCCAACACAAAAAAGTTCAATATTTTTAATTAATTTGCATAGAAACATAGCTCATGATAAAGGGAATTTGGTATCATACTGGGAATTCAGTATCATTAATTGAACAATCCTATTTCAATCTTTAGTATAGTAAAATCTTAAAATGACTAATTTTCAAATCTCAGTTTTTCCAATTTGAGAAACAAAATATGAATTAATCTTGTGTTTCCAACTGTGTGTGTGTGTGTATGTGTGTGTGTGTGTGGAGAGAGAGGAAAAGAGAGAGAGATTATGTAAATGAAAGACACATGGAAGAGGGAACTTAATCCTAAATTCCAACCTTGGACCATTATTCGGATTTTGTATTTATTTTTCTCAGTCCATTCAGTACTTTTTCTTATCTCTTCTGTTCAGTTCAAGTTTACAAGGAAATATGTTGGTTCTTTTTTTTTCTAACTCTATTCTAAACCTTCTACCTTTCTTTTCTTTGTATTTGTCCCCCTCATTTTGCATTGTCTCCAAATCTAATGCAATTACTACCATTTACTAATAAATAATTTGGGGAAAGTGAACATTTTATACTGATATATCTCTTTTTAAACGCACGTTTTCATCTGTCAGATTTTTTTATATGGGATAAATCTGTAATCTCATCCCTACCTACTACTAAGTCGCTTCAGTCATGTCTGACTCTCTGCGACCCCATAGACGGCAGCCCACCAGGCTCCCCCATCCCTGGGATTCTCCAGGCAAGAACACTGGAGTGGGTTGCCATTTCCTTCTCCAATGCATGAAAGTGGAAAGTGAAAAGTGAAAGTGAAGTCGTTCAGTCATGTCTGACTCTGCGACCCCATGGACTGCAGCCTACATGGCTCCTCCATCCATGGGATTTTCCAGGCAAGAGTACTGAAGTGGGGTGCCATTGCCTTCTCCACATTCCTACCTACTTGATATTTATTTCCATAATGACAAAATATATATTGGCTTCTGAGAAAATAAAAACCACACTTATTCAGTACTTGGATGCAATCTCAAAATGACAGAATGATCTCTGTTCATTTCCAAGGCAAACCATTCAATATCATGGTAATCCAACTCTATGCCCCAACCAGTAATGCTGAAGAAGCTGACATTGAATGGTTCTATGAAGACCTAAAAGACCTTCTAGAACTAACATCCAAAAAAAGATGTTCTTTTCATTATAGGGGGCTGAAATGTAAAAGTAGGAAGTCAAGAAACACCAGGAGTAACAGGAAAATTTGGCCTTGGAGTACAGAATGAAGCAGGGCAAAGGCTAATAGAGTTTTGCCAAGAGTATGCACTGTTCATAGCAAATACCCTCTTCTAACAATGTAAGAGAAGGCTCTACACATGGACATCACCAGATGGTCAACACCAAAATCAGATTGATTATATTCTTTGCAGCCAAAGATGGAGAAGCTCTATACAGTCAGCAAAAATAAGACAGGGAGCAGACTGTGGCTCAGATCATGAACTCCTTATTGCCAAATTCAGACTTAAATTGAAGAAAGGATGGAAAACCACTAGATCATTCAGGCATAACCTAAATCAAATCCCTTATGATTATACAACAGAATTGAGAAATAGATCTCACTAGATCTGCTAGACTAGATCTAAGGGACTAGATCTGATAGGTAGAGTGCCTGGTGAACTATGGACAGAGGTTAGTGACATCGTACAGGAGACAGGGATCAAGACCATGCCCAAGAAAAAGAAATGCAAAAAAAGCAAAATGGCTGTCTGAGGAGGCCTTACAAATAGCTGTGAAAAGAAAAGAAGTGAAAAACAAAGGAGAAAAGGAAAGACATACCCATTTGAATGCAGAGTTCCAAAGAATAGCAAGGAGAAAAAGCCTTCCTCAGTGATCAGTCCAAAGAAATAGAGGAAAACAATAGAATGGGAAAGACTACAGATCTCTTCAGGAAAATTAGAGATACAAGGGAACATTTCATGCAAAGATGGGCTCAATAAAGGACAGAAATGGTATGGACCTAACAGAAGCCGAAGATATTGAGAAGAGGTAGCAAGAATACACAGAAGAACTATACAAAAAAGATCTTCATGACCCAGATAATCCTGATGGTGTGACCACTCACCTAGAGCCAGACATCCTGGAATATGAAGTTAAGTGCCTTATGAAGTCAAGTCCCAGATGCCTTAGGAAGCATCACTATGAACAAAGCTAGTGGAGGTGATAGAATTCCAGTTGAGCTATTTCAAATCCTAAAAGGCAATGCTGTGAAAGTGCTGCACTCAATATGCCAGTGAATTTAGAAAACTCAGCAGTGGCCACAGGACTGGAAAAGGTCAATTTTCATTCCAATGCCCAAAAAAGGCAATGCCAAAGAATGTGCAAACTACCACACAATTGCACTCATTTCACACGCTGATAAAGTAATGCTCAAAATTCTCAGAGCCAGGCTTCAACAATACGCAAAGCATGAACTTCCACATGTTCAAGCTGATTTTAGAAAAGGCAGAAGAACCAGAGATCAAATTGCCAACATCTGCTGGATCATCGCTAAAGCAAGAGACTTTTAGAAAAACTTCTATTTCTGCTTTATTGACTATACCAAAGCCTTTGAGTGTGTAGATCACAATAAACTGTGGAAGATTCTGAAACAGATGGGAATACCAGACCACCTGACCTGACTCTTGAGAAATCTGTATGTAGGTCAGGAAGCAAGTTAGAACTGGACATGGAACAACAGACTGGTTCCAAATAGGAAAAGATGTACGTCAAGGCTGTATGTTGTCACCCTGCTTATTTAACTTATATGCAGAGTACATCATGAGAAACACTGGGCTGGAGGAAGCACAGGCTGGAATCAAGATTGCCGGGAGAAATATCAATAACCTCAGATATGCAGATGACACCATCCTTATGGAAGAAAGTGAAGAAGAACTAAAGAGCCTCTTGATGAAAGTGAAAGAGGAGAGTGAAAAAGTTGGCTTAAAGCTCAACATTCAGAAAAGTAGGATCATGGAATCCAGTCCCATTCCTTCATGGCAAATAGATGGGGAAACAGTGAAAACAGTGGCTGACTTTATTTTGGGGGCTCCAAAATCACTGCAGATGGTGACTGCAGCCATGAATTGACAGGACACTTACTCCTTGGAAGGAAAGTTATGACCAACCTAGACAGCATATTAAAAAGCAGAGACATTACTTTGCCAACAAAGGTCCATCTAGTCAAGGCTATGGTTTTTCCAGTAGTCATGTGTGGATGTGAGAGTTGGACTATAAAGAAAGCTGAGTGCTGAAGAATTGATACTTTGAACTTTGGTGTTGAGAAGACCTTGAGAGTCCCTTGGACTGCAAGGAGATCAAATCAGTCCATCCTAAAGGAAATCAGTCCTGAATGTTCATTGGAAAGTCTGATGTTGAAGCTGAAACTCCAATACTTTGGTCCCCTGATGCAGAGAACTGACTCATTTGAAAAGACACTGATGCTGGGAAAGGTTGGCGGCAGGCGGAGAAGGGGACGACAGGGGATGAGATGGTTGGATGGCATCACTGACTTGATAGACATGAGTTTGAGTGGACTCCGGGAGTTGGTAATGGACAGGGAGGCCTGGCGTGCTGCAGTCCATGGGGTCGCAAAGATGCAGACATGACTACATGACTGAACTGAACTGAATGAAATAAATGGGATAAGTCATGAGCTGCAATTAATAAATTTAGCCAAATCAAGTACCCCATCTCTTATATTCAAGTGGAAAAGCCTTCCTTGAACAAAGAAAAGAATTATAACTCTATTAAAACCTCAGACACAGGCTGCTAACCAGTTGAATGCAATTTTACAGATTATTTTATACTTGAATATGTAGAGGCTTTTGACTCTCATTTCCTCAGTAAGATTTGTATAAATGAGGGATTACCAGTTACATGGCAATATACAAATGTACTGCTCCATCTGCTACTTTAATGGTTTCACTGTGATGATAAAAAAACTTACAATGACATTTCCCTTGACATAAATACAGATCTATAAAACAGAGATCACATTTTCTTGATCACAGAAGGTTTGCACTAGTGGGATCATAGTGTAGCCTTTTCCTTTTATATTTCAGGATATTGAGACTTAGAGAGATAATGACACACCCAAAATCAACCTGGTTGTTAGCATCTATACAACAGGTAATTTTAGTTCTTTGTTTCTTCTTTTATTCCATAGCTGAAAACACAAATGGGAAATTCTAATGCCTTCAAAATTCACAATTTACAGTTTAACTTCTTGCCTACTTGTTGAGAGCCTGAGCTGCTCTGAAAATTCCAGGACTTCACTCTGGTGAATGGTATAAACTCTCAAGGTGGTCCTTTAGGCAGAGTCTGGGCTTACTGACTTCAGCCTCTGACTTTCCGCTGACTTACAGCTGACTTCCGGCCCCACTCATAATCTCTTAGACTCAAATCTCTTCGGGTGATCAGTGCAGCCACTATTTGCCTGTTTGCTTTCTTGTACTCTAAAGGTTCCCTATTGTATTCTCGTTGTTCCTCTGCATTTATGCCTTTAAAAAAAAATTACTTTGTTATCAGAGTATTGTTCTTTGGATAGAAAGAGGGTTCAATCTGCTAGTGTAATCATCATCTAGGATACTCTGACAATCAAAAAATAAGTAAATAAAACCCTGGCAGGTCAGCACTGGACATAGCATGGTCTGGCAAAAGGATGAAGACCTTTGGAGTCAGAGAAACTGGGATCCAATATTAGCTTTGCCATTATAAACTAGCAATGGCAAATATGGGGTAAGTTAAAAATATCTAGGCTTCAGTTTTCCCTTTTGACTAGGCATAATATAAATTTTGTAGCCTCTTGAGAAAACAGGGTGAAGCAAAGGTTTTTAGCACCTTTTCACATGCTTTTTCTTTTCATGTGTTTGTTGACCATCTGTGTATCTTCATTGGAGAAATGTCTATTTAGATCTGCACACTTTTTATTATTTTCTTTTAATTGAGCTATATGAGATTATTTCTGAGATTAATCCCTTGGCTAACAGCATCACATGCAAATATTTCCTTCTGTTCCATAAGTTGTCTTTTCATTTTGTGGTTACCTTTGTTATGCAAGTTTTTAAGTTTAATTAAGTCCCACTTGTTTATTTTTGTTTTAGTTTCCATTACTTAGGAGACAAATCCAAAGAAAATGCTGCTGCAATTTATGTCAAACAGTGTATTACCTATGTCTTCCTCTAGGAGTTTTATAGTTTCTGGTCTTATATTTAGGTCCTTAATCCATTTTGAGTTTAGCTTTGATTGGTGTTAGAGAATGTCCTAATTTCGTTCTTTTACATGTCGCTGTCCAGTTTTCCCAGCACCACTTATTGAAGAGACTGTTTTCTATTCATTATATACTATTGCCTCCTTTGTCATAGATTAATTGACCATAATGTGTGGGTTTATTTCTAGGCTCTCCCTTCTGTTCAGCTTATCTATATGTCTGTTTTTGTGCCAGCACCATACTGTTTTGATTACAATAGCTTTGTAGGTAAGTCTGAAGGCAGGGAACATGATTCCCCCAGCTCTGTTTTTCTTTCTCAAGATTGCTTTGGTTATTTGGCAGGTCTTTTGTGTTTCCATACAAGTTTGTAATTTCTCGTTTCAGTGCTGTGAAAACTGTCCTTGGTCATTTGATGGCGATTGCAATGAATCTGTAGATTGCCTTGAGTACTATGGTCATTTTAACAATACTGATTCTTCTAATCCAAGAACATGGCATATATTTTCATCTGTACAGTCTTTAATCTCTTTCTCAGATCTTGTAATTTTTGGAATATAGGTCTTTTGCCTCCTTAAGTATATTTATTCCTAGGTATTTTATTTCTTCTGATGTAATGGTAAATGGAATTATTTACTTAATATCTGTTTCTGATATTTTGTAGTTATTGTATAGAAATGAAACAGATTTCTTTATATTAAAATTTTGTATCCTGCAACTTTACCAAATTTATTGTTGAGCTGTAGTAGTTTTCTGGTAGCATCTTTAAGGTCTTCTACGTATAGTATCATGTCATCTGCAAACAGTGACAGTTTTAAGGAATAAATTGAAGCAAAATGACTGCTATTATGTTTATCAAGATACTTGAAGCACTCATTTAAAATCTGGACTCTGTGGATTCAATTCATTCCCAGAAAGAATTGTGAAATGTCACTGTGATGACTCTACACTCAACTATCACTTAATCCTTCCCGTAAGGATGCTCTCCTAAGCACAGCCTTAGATGGCAAGAAAAAAATAAAAAATCAAGAAAATGATTATATCAGCTTCTCAACCTGATAGAGATTTATAATTGCAAAACTACGTTGGATTAATTCCTACCTTTAAACTGCTGCATCCAGAAACTTAATAAATGTTATTTGGAGGACTGAGTAAGCCAGCATTTGGTGACAGTGCTCCATCAGTACATCTAGAAAAGCCTTTGCCCTCAGGCCCTTGTTTGGCTAACCACTCATCTAGTAGATCTTTCCAGATCTCATCAGTGATTGCAAATTTTATCTCTTTGGATGAAAGAAAAATTCTGCTAGTTTTTATGTTGACAAGTGTATCTGTGGAGATATTTCACTGCCAAGAGCAGAGGCTGGATATGAGGAAATTTCATTAGGCACACAGTTCCACTAAAAAAATTAAATGAACAGAACCATCTCTCCTAAGCATAGTCTTTAGCACTGATCTGGAATTGATTCAGTTGTTATTCTTGTTTTGATGAAATTGATTTTTTTCCCCCAATAAACTTTGATGTAATTTGTTACCAAAGCTTTAGTTCATGGCATTTAGCCAAAGAGTTTGTCAACAGAATTTCACTTCTTAGATGTGTTTGGAAGCTTTGGAAAAGGGTTTTTACCACTTGGAAGTCTCCAGAGAATGTCTAGAGGCATGAGTATTAGTCTCTATTTCAAAATTCATCTTATATTAAGCTTGAAATTTCCAGGACTCCCTTGGGTACTAAAGTATGTAAATGTATGAGTGTAATACCACATGATGTGATTAAAGATTCCATGACTGAAAGAGAATACCAGTTTAAAAGGAAAAAAAAAAGGTATTTTTTTCATTAGTAAAGGGATAAAGACAGCTAGAAACATTGTAATATATTGAGTTTGATGATAATAATAATATAACACAATTTATTAAATTAAAATTTGAAACCTGGTCTGTTATAATAGCTCAACTGCTATAGTGCAGAACATCCAGCTCTTTTTAGAGTGTATTTGCTCTGATGAAGAAGTTGGGTTTTACGGAAGGAAGAAGAGTCTGCTTCATTACAATGCATTCACCTAGATGTCCTACTTTCTACTTGCATGGTCTTCCGCATGATCTTGATTCTTTCTCAGAACCTCATATCCTTCATTTTGAAAGTACAGAAAATGTCTAACTCCCTCACAGGATTGCTATGCTCACAGGTAAAGCACCTACACAGAATTTGTACCTAATGAGACACTTAATAAATGTCCATTGCCTCCCGTTGATTTCCTGACAGAACCTTGGGCCCTGGATAGAAATATATACATGACCTGGTATTTTCTAGCATTTACTCAATCATTTACCTTATCAATGACAATCATTATAAACTATATTAGCAGAAACAGTCACATGTCAGATACATGGGTATTTAATATACATACCTTATATTAAACTCTGACTTGGCTCATAGGCTCAGGATTCTGTGGCCATTTATATGGAAACAAACTTTGAATCTTTATATAAGAAAAGATAGAGGCCTGGAATGCCTTGGGAAAAAGTTCTGTACCCAAAATTAGATCTGTCCTCCAGTCTTATTTTCATCACCAAGTGACTCGGTAACTTTTAACGTCACTTTTGTATTTTGAGATTCAATTTCTTCACCTGAAAACACAATTGAAAATTTGTTTCAATTAACTCTTAGAGTACAGAAAGCTAGAAATCTACACAACTCCAAGGCAGTGGGAGCAGTAGAACCACAAAAATCTTCCTGCTCCTCTGAGTAATTCTGTTTTTATCAGCAAACATGTGGAAAAAAAGATTTTCTAAATCAATCATTGGTGACTCTCAGGTTTTCCTCATGCTAAGAATCAAGATGTCATGGAGACTGGTGTGCAGGGGTTAGATAAATTCTCTCTGGGTGATACCAACAGGGCAAAGGGTAGGAGTTAGGTCTCTACATAACAGGTATAAGAGAGTGTAATTAAGAAGGATGGAGGTCAGTACACAAGCACATGTAATATGGTCATAAAGTAAAATTATATAAATATTTATCATTTTGTATATATAAAAAGAGTCTGAACAATAAGAAAATTCAAATAGGTAGAACTTCTTTTCTTTGATTGGAACCATAAGTTTGTTATCTAATATAAGACAGGCTTCAGCACTATGTGAACCAAGAACTTCCATGTAAATTCTGTATAAGTTAGGTTTAGAAAAGGCAGAGGAACCAGAGATCAAATTGCCAACAACCACTGGATCATAGAAAAAGCAAGGGAATTCCAAAAAATACTACTGCTTCACTGAGTACACTAAAGCCTTTGATTATGTGGATCAAAACAAACTGTGGAAAATTTAGAGATGGGAATACCAGACTACTTTACCTGTCTCCTGAGAAACCTGTATGAAGGACAAGAAGCAACATTTAGAACCAGACATGGAAAAATGGACTGGTTCCAAATTAGGAAAGGAGTACATTACAGCTGTATATTGTCATCCTGCTTATTTAACTTATATGCAGAGTACATCATGTGAAATTCCAGACTGGAAGAAGCATAAGCTGGAATCAAGATTTCCAGGAGAAATATCAACAACCGCAGATATGCAGCTGATACCACTCTAATGGCAGAGAGCAAAGAGGAACTGAAGAGCCTCTTGATGACAGTGAAAGAGGAGACTGAAAACACTGGTTTAAAACCCAACATTCAAAACACTAAGATCATGGCATCCGTTCCCATCACTTCATGGCAAACAGATGGGGAAACAGTGAAAACAGTGACAGGTTTTACTTTTTTAGGCTCAAAAACCACTGCAGATGGTGACTGCAGCCTCAAAATTAAAAGACACTTGCTTCTTGGAAGAAAAGCTATGACAAACCCAGACAGTGTATTAAAAAGTAGAGACACGAGGGGGAGCTAAGATGATAGAGGAATAGGATGGGGAGACCACTTTCTCCCCTACAAATTCATTGAAAGAACATTTGAACACTGAGCAAACTTCACAAAACAACTTCTGATCGCTAGCAGAGGAGAGCAGGCACCCAGAAAAGCAGCCCTTCGTCTTCGAAAGGAGGTAGGACAAAATATAAAACATAAAAAGAGAGACAAAAGAACTAGGGACGGAGACCCGTCCCGGGAAGGGAGGCATAATAGAGGAAGTTTCCAAACACCAGGAAACCCTCTCACTGGCGGGTCTGGGGGAAGTTTTTGAATCTAGGAGGGCAACATAACTGGGAGGAAAAATAAATAAAACCCACAGATTACATGCCTAAAAGCAACTCCCAGCATAAAAGTACCCCAGATGCCTGCATCCACCACCAGCAAGTGGGGGCGGAACGGAGAGGAGCGGGCGGCATTGCTTAGGGTAAGGACCGAGCCTGAGTGTCCTGAGGGCAATTGGAGGGAGCTAACGTGAGATAGCAACTTAGACTGTGGGATAGCAAGAGAGAGAGAAAATGAACCGGCCCGAACACACTGCGGCCTGTTCGCAGAACAAAGGAAGAACTGAGCGATCCCAGAGAAGAGCTAGCCAGCTGCAGACAAGCCCATCCTCCGCCGGAGGCAGGAGGCAGAGAGGAGGGGAAAGGGGCAAACTCGGCCCCAGAGATGGCATCCCTACCAAACTGCAAACAGGCTCCCAGTTTCTAACCAAAGACTTCCTGAGATTCTGGATGGTTGACATCTGCCAGGAGGGTCGCGGCTAGAGACCAGCTCCCCAGAACAGGCACAAGGTGCACCCGACCAGCGCGCAGAAACTGAGGCTGGGACCGCGGAGGGGAGAAGGCGTGCCACACCCAGGGACAGTGCGCTCCTCAAGCTCCAGGCTGCCTGAGCTGCTCCTGCTGGGGAAGGCACAAAATTCAGGCCCAACTGAGTCAGCCCCTTTTGTGGAATACCCAAAAACTGGAACCTCACGCAACCCAGGGCCCCCTCCATATAGAGCAGCCTGGGGCCTGAGCAGTGTAGATGGGGAAAGCACACACCCATGAGCGGGGGCAAACCCAGTGTGGCCAGAACACTGCGAGTGCTCCCCGCACAGGCCGGCGGTATTTGTCTGCAGCGCCCCTCCCTCCCCGCAGCAGGACTGAACCAGCGAACCTGAGCAAGAGTCCACCTCCGCCCGCCTGTGTCAGGGCGGAAACTAGACACTGAAGAGACCGGCAAACAGAAGCCAAATAAACAAAGGGAACCGCTTCAGAAGGGACAGGTGACAGTAACAGATTAAACTCCCTGTAGCTAACACTGACTACACTGGAAGGGGCCTATAGATATCAAGAAGTGTAAGCTGGAACAAGGAGCTATCTGAAACTGAACCAAACCCACACTGCCTGCAACAGCTCCAGAGAAATTCCTAGATAAATTTTTACTTTTTTTTTTTAATTAAAAAAATTTTATTTCTTTTTTTTCTTTTTTCTCTTTTATTTTCTTTTAAAATTCCCTATTACTCCTCCATTACTCCTTAACTTTCATTTTCATTTTCATATATTTTTACTATTTTTTTAATTAAAAATTTTTTTCTCTTTTTATTTTTCTTTCTCTTGTTTTCTTTTAAAGTCCTCTATTACTCCTTAACTTTCATTTCATTTCACTATAACCTTGAAGAAAAAAAAAGAGGCCCTATTTTTAAACCAAACTTCACATATATTTCTAAAATTTTTTGTGTTTTTGTTTTTAATATTGTATTTTTAAGAGTCTAACCTCTACTCTAGATTTTCAATCTTTGTTTTTCAGTATTTGATATCAATCTTGGACATTCAAGAATCCAATATTCAGTACCCATTTTTACTCGGGAGTGTGTTGATTACTCTCTCCCACTTTTGACTCTCCGTTTTCTCCCTCATATCACCTCTATTTCCTCCCTCCACCTTCTCTTCCCAATCTAATTCTGTGAATCTTTGTGGGTGTCTGGGCTACGGAGAACACTCTGGGAACAGACAACTGCATAGATCTGTCTCTCTCCTCTTGAGTCCCCCTTTTTCTCCTCCTGCTCATCTCTATCTCCCTCCTCCCTCTCCTCTTTTTCATGTAACTCTGTGAACCTCTCTGGGTGTCCCTCACGGTGGAGAATCTTTTCACCATTAACCCAGAAGTTTTATTATCAGTGCTGTTTAGTTGGAGAAGTCATGAGGCTACTGGAAGAATAAGACTGAAATCCAGAGGCAGGAGACTTAAGCCCAAAACCTGAGAACACCAGAAAACTCCTGACTACAGGGAACATTAAGTAATAAGAGATCACCCAAAAGCCTCCATACCTACACTGAAACCAACCACCACCCAAGAGCCAATAAGTTCCAGAGCAAGACATACCACGCAAATTCTCCAGCAACGCAGGAACATAGCCCTGAGCGTCAACATACAGGCTGCCCG
Source organism: Cervus canadensis (assembly GCF_019320065.1). Taxonomy (NCBI): domain Eukaryota; kingdom Metazoa; phylum Chordata; class Mammalia; order Artiodactyla; family Cervidae; genus Cervus; species Cervus canadensis. The sequence goes on along the minus strand of NC_057390.1, from coordinate 16,349,596 downwards.
AAGTCACACCTAACATACAGACCCATCTCAAAACTCACTACTGGGCACTCCATTGCACTCCAGAGAGAAGAAATCCAGTTCCATGCACCCGAACACAGACACAAGCTTCCCTAACCAGGAAACTTTGACAAGCCAATCGTCCAACCCCACCCACTGGGTGAAACCTCCACAATAAAAAGGAACCACAGACCTCCAGAATACAGAAAGCCCACTCCAGACACAGCAATCTAAGCAAGATGAAAAGGCAGAGAAATACCCAACAGATAAAGGAACACAAAAAATGCCCACCAAGTCAAACAAAAGAGGAGGAGATAGGGAATCTACCTGAAAAAGAATTCAGAATAATGATAATAAAAATGATCCAAAATCTTGAAAACAAAATGGATAAATAGCCTGGAGACAAAGACTGAGAAGATGCAAGAAATGTTTAACAAGGACCTAGAAGAAATAAAAAAGAGTCAATTAAAAATGAATAATGCAATAGATGAGATAAAAAACACTCTGGAGGGAACCAAGAGTAGAATAACGGAGACAGAAGATAGGATAAGTGAGGTAGAAGATAAAATGGTGGAAATAAATGAAGCAGAGAGGAAAAAAGAAAAAAGGATCAAAAGAAATGAGGACAACCTCAGGGACCTCTGGGACAATGTGAAATGCCCCAATATTCGAATCATAGGAGTCCCAGAAGAAGAAGAAAGGCCATGAGAAAATACTAGAGGAGATAATAGCTGAAAACTTCCCTAAAATGGGGAAGGAAATAGTGACCCAGGTCCAAGAAACCCAGAGAGTCCCAAACAGGATAAACCCAAGGTGAAACACCCCATGACACATATTAATCAAATTAACAAAGATCAAACACAAAGAACAAATATTAAAAGCAGCAAGGGAAAAACAACAAATAACACACAAAGGGATTCCCATAAGGATAACAGCTGATCTATCAATAGAAACCCTCCAGGCCAGAAGGGAATGGCAGGACATACTTAAAGTAATGAAAGAGAATAACCTACAACCCAGATTACTGTTCCCAGCAAGGATCTCATTCAGATATGAAGGAGAATTCAAAAGCTTTACAGATAAGCAAAAGCTGAGAGAATTCACCACCACCAAACCAGCTCTTCAACAAATGCTAAAGGATCTTCTCTAGACAGGAAACACAGAAAGGCTGTATAAACGTGAACCCAAAACAACAAAGTAAATGGCAATGGGGCCATACCTATCAATAATTACCTTAAACGTAAATGGGTTGAATGCCCCAACCCAAAGACAAAGATTGGCTGAATGGATACAAAAACAAGACCCCTATATATGCTGTCTACAAAAAACCCACCTCAAAACAAGGGACACATACAGACTGAAAGTGAAGGGCTGGAAAAAAATATTTCACGCAAACAGAGACCAAAAGAAAGCAGGAGTCGCAATACTCATATCAGATAAAATAGACTTTAAAATAAAGGCTGTGAAGAGACAAAGAAGGACACTACAGAATGATCAAAGGATCAATCCAAGAAGAAGATATAACAATTATAAATGTATATGCATCCAACATAGGAGCACTGCAATATGTAAGGCAAATGCTAACGAGTATGAAAAGGGAAATTAACAGTAACACAGTAATAGTGGGAGACTTTAATACCCCACTCACAACTATGGATAGATCAACTAAACAGAAAATTAACAAGGAAACACAAACCTTAAATGACACAGTGGACCAGCTAGACCTAATTGATATCTATAGGACATTTCACCCCAAAACAATCAACTTCACCTTTTTCTCAAGTGCACACGGAACCTTCTCCAGAATAGATCACATCCTGGGCCATAAATCTAGTCTTCGTAAATTCAAAAAAATTGAAATCATTCCAGTCATCTTTTCTGACCACAGTGCAGTAAGATTAGATCTCAATTACAGGAAAAAAAATTATTAAAAATTCAAACATATGGAGGCTAAATAACGTGCTTCTGAATAACCAACAAATCATAGAAGAAATCAAAAAAGAAATCAAAATATGCATAGAAATGAATGAAAATGAAAACACAACAACCCAAAACCTATGGGACACTGTAAAAGCAGTGCTAAGGGGAATGTTCATAGCATTACAGGCTTACCTCAAGAAACAAGAAAAAAGCCAAATAAATAACCTAACTCTACACCTAAAGCAACTAGAGAAGGAAGAAATGAGGAACCCCAGGGTTAGAAGGAAAGAAATCTTAAAAATTAGGGCAGAAATAAATGCAAAAGAAACTAAAGAGACCATAGCAAAAATCAACAAAGCTAAAAACTGGTTTTTTGGGAAAAAAAAAAAAATTCACAAACTGTTAGCAAGACTCATTAACAAACAAATGGAGAAGAACCAAATTAACAAAATTAGAAATGAAATTAGAAAGATCACAACAGACAACACTGAAATACAAAGGATCATAAGAGACTACTACCAGCAGCTCTATGCCAATAAAATGGACAACTTGGATGAAATGGACAAATTCTTAGAAAAGTATAACTTTCCAAAACTGAACCAGAAAGAAATAGAAGATCTTAACAGACCCATCACAAGCAAGGAAATCGAAACTGTAATCAAAAATCTTCCAGCGAACAAAAGCCAGATGGCTTCACAGCTGAATTCTACCAAAAATTTAGAGAAGAGCTAACACCTATCTTACTCAAACTCTTCCATAAAATTGCAGAAGAAGGGAAACTTCCAAACTCATTCTATGAGGCCACCATCATCCTAATTCCAAAACCAGACAAAGATGCCACAAAAAAGGAAAACTACAGGCCAATAACACTTATGAACATAGATGCAAAAATCCTTAACAAAATTCTAGCCAACAGAATCCAACAACATATTTAAAAAATCATACATCATGACCAAGTGGGCTTTATCCCAGGAATGCAAGGATTCTTTAATATCCGCAAATCAATCAATGTAATACACCACATTAACAAATTGAAAGATAAAAACCATATGATTATCTCAATAGATGCAGAGAAAGCCTTTGACAAAATTCAACATCCATTTATGATTAAAACTCTCCAAAAAGCAGGAATAGAAGGAACATACCTCAACATAATAAAAGCTATATATGACAAACCCACAGCAAGCATCACCCTCAATGGTGAAAAATGGAAAGCATTTCCCCTGAAATCAGGAACAAGACAAGGGTGCCCACTCTCACCACTACTATTCAACATAGTGTTGGAAGTTCTGGCCACAGCAATCAGAGCAGAAAAAGAAGTAAAAGGAATCCAGATAGGAAAAGAAGAAGTGAAACTCTCACTGTTTGCAGATGACATGATTCTCTACATAGAAAACCCTAAAGACTCTACCAGAAAATTACTAGAGCTAATCAATGAATACAGTAAAGTTGCAGGATATAAAATTAACACACAGAAATCCCTTGCATTCCTATATACTAACAATGAAAAAACAGAAAGAGAAATTAAGGAAACAATACCATTCACCATTGCAACAAAAAGAATAAAATACTTAGGAGTATATCTACCTAAAGAAACAAAAGACCTATGCATAGAAAACTATAAAACACTGATGAAAGAAATCAAAGAGGACACAAACAGATGGAGAAATATACCGTGTTCATGGATTGGAAGAATCAATATTGTCAAAATGACTATACTACCCAAAGCAATCTATAGATTCAGTGCAATCCCTATCAAGCTACCAACGGTATTTTTCACAGAGCTAGAACAGATAATTTCACAATTTGTATGGAAATACAAAAAACCTCGAATAGCCAAAGTAATCTTGAGAAAGAAGAATGGTACTGGAGGAATCAACCTGCCTGACTTCAGACTCTACTACAAAGCCACAGTCATCAAGACAGTATGGTACTGGCACAAAGACAGAAATATAGATCAATGGAACAGAATAGAAAGCCCAGAGATAAATCCACGAACCTATGGATACCTTATCTTCGACAAAGGAGGCAAAGATATACAATGGAAAAAAGACAACCTCTTTTAACAACCTCTTTAACAAGTGGTGCTGGGAAAACTGGTCAACCACTTGTAAAAGAATGAAACTAGAACACTTTCTAACACCATACACAAAAATAAACTCAAAATGGATTAAAGATCTAAATGTAAGACCAGAAACTACAAAACTCCTAGAGGAGAACATGGCAAAACACTCTCCGACATAAATCACAGCAGGATCCTCTATGACCCCCCTCCCAGAATATTGGAAATAAAAGCAAAAATAAACAAAAAGGACCTAATTAAACT